>NC_088677.1:56183528-56486558 GCF_950023065.1 Planococcus citri | reverse complement strand
CGAGAAAAAAAATCAAATTTTTACCAAGTTCACCTGATAGAAAGCCAAAATTTGGGATACGCCCTATTTTCGACTCGCCAAATTTATTAGAAACGGTTTCCAACCGTTTTGAGCAGTCCTAGAGCCTCCAGCAGATTTTCAAAAATGGAAATTTCTACAAAATTTTACCACATTAAACAGGAAAGCTAAAATTTACTTCATACCTGAGCTTAATTTCAACATACGGAGTCAACTGAAGATGGTTTCACTATCAAGTGAATTTTGAGCCTCCAGCGACTTTTTGGAAATTCCAGTTTTTCAAAAAACAACATAAAATCTGTCTAACCTAACTTAAGCACGTATCCTAAAACAACTTGAAACCATCTTCTATCGACTCGACATTTAAATTTAAATTTTCCAACATTATAGGGTGAAAATTGTAGAAATTTCGACTTTTAAAAATCTGATGGAGACTTCAGGACTGTTCCCAATCCATTTTCCGGGTCAAACATAGATCACATCCCAAATTTAAGCTTTCTAGGATAATTTGAGGAAATTTTAATTTTTTCTCATTTCTGGTCCCGAATAATTTTCAAAAATTCATCAAGAATCAAAAAATCAAAATGGTAATTTTTGTGTGGAAAATGGGATGTCATCGGTCAACGGGGTCATCGACCAGCACCAATTGCGAATACACGTGCTAAAAATAGTTTGAACAGATTTCCAGACTTTTTTTTTGGAAAACTGGAATTTCCATAAAGTTGCTGGAGGTTTCAAAACGACTGGAAACCACCTCACGTCGACTTAGTACTTGAAATTAAGGTATGAAAATACGAATTTTAGCTTTTCAATATAAAATAATAATTCTGCGAAAATTTTTACTTTTGAAAATCAGTTGGAGGCTTCATGGACTACTCAAAACGGTTCGAAACCGTTTCCCATCAATTTGACGAGTCAAAAATAAAGCGTATCCCAAATTTCAGCTTTCTACGTCAATTTGGTAAAATTTTGATTTTTCACCCATTTTTAGCCCAAAATTGTTTTTTTTTTTAAATTTACCAAAAATCGAAAAATACACTCCAGAACATGAAAATTTGGCTACTTGAACATCCCTCCCTCCCTCCCTCCCCCCAAAAAAGAAAATGTAATTTTTTGTTTTTGAATTTAAAAAAAAAATCATTTCTCAAAAATGACAAGGGGTCGAGTCAACTTCAGGAGCTGAAAATTCGGCTACGATTGTTTCTTGAAATGTTCTAAAAAGACTGTAAAAAAAATTTCATTCGTGTTGTAACACATGGGACAGCTCCGTTGTGAGGGACAATTTTTCTTAATCTAACAAAGCAACGTTCAAAAAACGATTTAAAGTCTAAAACGTTCGGTTTAACCGACGCAGAACATTTTAGTAACAAATTTTATTAGTGCAATACTGAGATATAACGATTCGAGAAGTCCTTAATTACACAATCTCTATGAAATCTCGACCTAGTTCTAAAAAATTCGTGACACTTACTTTTTAATACCATTTTCTACAGTTTCCAGTATCAACGTGGAAGCTTCATTTAGATATGTTCTGGAAGAAGCGCCGCTAACGCCAGACATTTCACTGAGACTCGATCTGGCCGAACCTTCTCTCGGTAAAGGACCCACTTTTAAGTATCCTGTTGAAAAAATAAACATTTCAGTAAATTATTACACCAGTAAAAACGCTATTTTACATAAATACGAATATGTACATGCAACAGAATAAGTTAGTGAAATTAGTCATTATAAACTCACCGTAAAATCAAACAAGCAATCAAAAAACGCCACAATATCACAATGGAACGATCGACGCACAGGCCGCAAAACAAAAATTGAGAGAAAATAACACAAAAGTATTAGTATCGTTAAATTAAGGTTGGTATTAGGTAGTATAGGTAAGTTACTTAATGTGTATAAAACTATGGTAACAATATTTGACATAACGATCAACATTGCCTGTTGCTGATGACCTCATATAACATGCAGGCAGGTGAAGTTAAACAGATATAATTACAAATAGGTCACTAGTTAGGTAGTAAGTAGGTATATAATTTTAAAGGAACGACCTTTTCCATTTGAATTTTGTACATAAAAATTCAACCAACCTGTCGAATGTGCAGAATGAGCCGAATGATCACGAGCTCGGTCCGCTGATACGGATCTGGTAGAAGGCGAATGACATCCGGTCGTCGCCTCGTCTGCGGTCGCTTCGCCATTCGATAAGGCGTTTCGATCGATCGACTTAGCTCTTCCTCGTGATTTATTCAATCTTCTACGTATCGTGCCGAAAAAGTCGCGTTTTCTTCGACGACCTCTGCCTTGATCTGTGCAATTGAAAAACATAAGAGATGAATAGATTTTCTCAAAAGCGAAAAAAAATTTATTACTTGTTAAAGAAAAGCAAAAGGGGAAGGGGGAGGAAAAAAGCAGCAAAAATTACCAAATCGAAACGTTGTCTTAATTTTTTAATAAAAATTCAATTATTATAGAAAATTTTTCCCATGAAATTCACCATCTTTAACTCCCTCAATTAACGATGATGGAGAAAATAAAAAGTGAAATTATAAACTAAAATTTTCTGGAATAAATTTTTAAGAATTCAAAATTTCGAAGTGTTTAAATAAATTTTATGAAAAGCTGGATTTTACGTTTCCTAAATTCACTGAATGAACTATTTCTGGCTTTGAGTCTTGGCATTTAGTCCCAAATTTCCCAAATTTCTACCCTCAAAGATTTTATATTAAATGGATAAAGCCAAAGCCATGGGGGAAGAGGGGTGAGAAATCGAAAAACACCACAAACCACAAACATACGAAAAATTTATTCATTCAAACTTCCAACTCACCATCTCCATTTTGCTGACTCGTATCGGGCGTATCTTGTGGATTTTGTACGTTAGCTTCGTAATTCTGATTCTGATTACCGTCCTAAGATATTAAAATAAAACAATAATCAAACACGTTTCGATCAACACGTTGGCGATTAAATATTCGTACCAATTATTAATAAAAATAATCGAACACATCATTAAGAAAGAGCAAGTAAACTATACAATATCATCGAACTACGATACAATTTCTCTCCGTTATCAGCATTTCAGCGGTTAGATTACAGAAAAATGCATTCGTACAAGACGTTTCATTATTTATGTAGGTCTAGGTATAGATAATAAAGGGTTAAATTGGCGAAGGAAACAATAAATAAAACAACAACACAACACGTATTTTGGTTAAAACAAAACAGAAAAAAAATAATCGTTCTAAGGCGATCTCTGACCTTTGACGAGAAATGTACTTCGTGCCAACGTTTGGTCATATTTTGATTCACCTAAGAATATTTATACGTGTATAATAAAAGTAGCCAGTAGGAGAGATAACGTTTTCGCGAGTTGATGTTAAAATATACGTATAATATTGTTAAATGCGATATACACGAGTATTTATAGACCATACTGTAGGTAGACAGATATATTTACCGTTAATTACCTACAAGTTACATTAACATTACGTATTATTAAAATGACCGGCTAAGTATGTCTATAAGTTAAGTACCTATTCAAACAAAAAAATCAAATTTACCTGCAAAGTGTTCTGATTCTGTGGCTGCTGCAGAAAATTGAACCATGAAACACATACAAAAAAAATTAGTAAATCATTCCAAAAATAGGATCATGTGCTGAAAAAAAGACTAGGTACGTCGTCGTATCGATCCCAAAATACATACGAAATTTACAAGACAGCTTTACTCAAAATAATCCCTCTGGACACCTCCCCTCCTACAATTAAACCTATCCAGGGAATAAAACTACACCTGCAAAATCTACAAGTAGAAATACAGTATATTAAAACAGACACGTGTCAGTCAACTTACCTTTTGCACGCTATGGATAATTAGAGTGCTTTTGTTCGGTGACATATTGGAAGAGTTTTTACTCTGAGATTCTAAATCTTTTAAGGCTTTTTCGGCAACACCATTCATCATGTAATCTGTTCGAAAAGATAACGAAAAAAAAAGAACATAAGTGACAAAATGAATTATACACTCGATACGAGAGATAAGTCTACGTCTAATTTTGTCGTTTTAATGGACGAGATGAAATAACCTAGAACGTAAATGTATAGAAACAATGTTGTAAAAAGAGGTACCTCTGTCTAAAGGATTAGAATAAATTGTTTTCGACGTAATGGTTCGACTTTTGTTGGGTGTGGCAGAGTACGACTTCTCATCTATTGTCTGTTTACCGTTTGCTTCGACGCCGTCCAGCAACATGAACTGTGAACATACCAAAAATAAGGTGGAAATTATTAAAGTTGGCCTTTTTCTTTGATGCGGATTTTCTTATGAAAATAACGACTATTGAAAGATATTGCATAGAAGAAAGAGAAGGAGTAAGATGGGGTAGGGTAAAAGGCGATTTGAAGGGAGAGGGCCATTATGAAGGGGAGGGGAGTAAAACAGAGAAATTATCAATATTTAGAGCAAACCTCAGTTTATGAATGGAAGTGTAACTTTTTCCAGAATTAAAAACAAATTTTGTCACTACAATAGTTTTTTTTTTTGTTTAATAAGAGCCAAGAGAAGATTTATAGAGTGGAGCACTTCAAAATTCATGGCTTACCACTCGAGACATTTTCGATTTATTCTCTCATAAAACATCAAGAAATGGCCCAAAATATTGAAATAAAAATTTTGAATATGAATTTTTATTGCGATTTGAGCTTTAAAAACCCATAGACCTTCTACTTCATTTTTCGTGAGCCTGAAATTTAAAAAAAAAAAAAAAAAAAGTCAGACAGGTCCAGACTGACCAGCTTAAACTTGAAAAAACATATTATGTGGTCACAATCTACTAGTCGACGCATTTTTCGAGCCAATGCTCCGTTGATTCGTTGATCTGAAGACCAAAATTTTTGAAAAATTACTGAAGAAAGGCTGAAAAATTCAATCAACTTGGTGGAAATCGTGCTTGTCATTTTGGAACTTTCACATATCTGTCGAGTTCGTAATTTTTTGACTTGGTCACCACAAATTTTATTGTACAATAACCCTAAAGGCCTTTCGAGTTCACCCGAGCTTTATTTATGGAATGAATTCGACCAATGCCCAAGTCAATCATTCATTCCTTACATTGAATTCATCGAAACATACAAATAATTAAACATTCGAAGCCACTAATCACCACAAAAAATGAAACCAGAAATACTTAATTAAAATGAAAATTCCAGGAAATTCGGCTCATTCGGCTGCATATTGCGTGTACGCGTCCAAGAATGGCCTTTCATACAAATAATGCAGGTTCAATGTCCACATTAAAGCTGGGTAGCTCTATCAAAGGTCCGCGTGTTTACAAGAAACTAAAAGAGTACGCCTGGTTGGTTACGTATTTATGAAACGCAAAAGGTATGAATTTTTTAGCACGTGAATTTGTTATATCTCATACTGAGGCTTTTCAACCCCCTTTTTTTCATTTTCAGAATTCGATCGCGGTTTATAAATGTCAGGTTACGTGTTTCAATAATCCGAATGACGATGACGACCACCGCCAACGCCAATAAATGCCAACTGCGATGAGGGGATCGTTTATGAGCCGAAAATCAAACACGTATCTATACGTTGACGAGAAAATTAATATCAACGAACGACTCAAAGCAGGCAAATAGCACTGTTTGTTTCGATACAATAACGTAAGTGTAATGCCAATGCCATAAAGCACGAAATATATCGATTCGATTCGATTCAGATGTCGTCTCTCGTTCATTATGTACAAATTATTCCGGATGATTGTGTGAGAAGAACCACAGCTACAGAGCTGAAGAATTAAAGAAAAGCGCGAACTACTCGTAACCGAATAAAATAATGAGTCATAAAGCGCATAAAATTGAAAAAACACTCCTGTCATCTATTTTAATACACGCTACAATGCCCGGATCTCGAAAAACACATTATCGTTTAACATCGCCGTTTTGCGAGTGGTTTGCTGTGTGATTTTATAGTGACTTTATCTTTGATGGAACGATTACAAATTGCGGTTGTTATCGTTGATTTTCGCAGGAAATGGAGGCATGTAGCAAACGCAAACCTAACTGCACAATATGTATGAGCTAAGCACATACGAACATAATTTATTCGCATTAAGAAATGATGCTAACGATAAGTGGTGGCTTCCATAAGAGAATGATAAAAGAATGGGTATTAAAATCCGAAATCGCATTTAAAAAAAAAATCAAATCAACAGAGCGAGAATTCCATTTGGGGTGGGGTGGGGGAGGAGGAGCATAGAAAGTCAAAATTAGGTTTTTTTACGATTGAAACTTCCGAAACAGTTTGTCAAAAAAGGTATCTGACATGGAAGAAATTTCTCGAAAAAGGAGGTCTCAAAAATATGAACAAGTTCTGGTAGGATAAAAAATAAGTCTCAAAATAAGAAAAAATGGGAACATGTCTTTAAAATCGATTTGGGAAAATGTGAAATTGCCCAATTAAATTTTTCATCATTTTCTGAGAATTTTTTCTGAAGAATTGATCTTTGGGATTCTCTTTTTTGATATTACCTTTACATGGATGATGGAAAGTGAGCCTCAAAACCTGCTGTGAAAATAGCATCACGTCCGAAAAATGATCTCTCGCTATTTTTTACTTCATGTATGTACAAGAGAACTTCAAAACATCACGGAAACACAAAATGTGATTAAAAACCACGGTTCCTAAGTTTTATGATTGACGTCTCAATAAAAATTAGCGACTTTTTTCAAATAATTTTTCATTTAAAAAAAAATGAAAATTTTGACCTGTAAAATATTAGTATACTATTTAATTTTTCAATCTTTTTTTTGACTACTTTTCCAAAATTGAGGGCCCAAAATATCCGTTCTGTTACTTGTATGTACTAAACGGGCCTTAGAATTCCATGGAAAAAATATAATTTCTGAAGTTCCATCTGCCCATTCTACTTTTTCGACTCTTTTCTGCGCAATTTTTTCAAAATTTTGGGTTTCAAAATACCTATTCGTTTTAATACTTATACAAAAAACAGTTTTCATAAAAAAGTCAGGAAAATTCTATTGGAGAAGAATCCAAAAACATAAAAAATTTATATGTAGTTCAAGAACACATTAAGGTTATTTGTAAATTTAAATCACCCCAATAAAACTTTTTGACCAACTTGGTTGTTGGAACTTTTGTAGAATAAATTATGAGTGAGAATATTCGCTAATCGAAGTTTTAGCTTTCTATGCAAATAGTTCGGTCCATGTTTGGAGATTTCACAAAAATGAACAAAACAAAATTTTTTTTACTCATGTTAATAAAAAAACCATAAAAAGTCAAGAACAATAAATGATACGACTAGAAAACAACGAATACAATTACAGTTTTTTAGCATGCTCATTCCTACTTTTCGACCATTTCGAAACCATTTTTTTAAAAATTTTGAATCCAAAAAAAATTATTTTTTCATTTAAAAAAATGCATAAAAAATACCAGTTATTTCTACTCGTACAAAAAGTGAGCCATGAAACGTTGGAAAAATTGATTTATAGCTAAAAAACATTCTTCAAAGAATTAGAAAGTATCCTAAAAAATTTAAAAAATTGAGTCACTGGAATTTTCTGGGAGTATTTTTTGAAAATTTTGAGCTTAAGAATCTCACCAAGAAATTAACGTTAGCAAGAGCACTCGATTTTGACCGAACATTTGAAAAAAATTGCAAACTGAAAAGGCAGGACACTGGCTCATTTTTCGATCCCTCATAAGCCATAACCATGACCCTCTCTTCTCTCTTTTCCCCTCCCCAAAATCTGATCAAGATTTTTAAAAAATTGTAAACGTACATAATATGACACGTTGTTTTTCAGGTTTTCGAAGATGCTGAATTTCAGTCTCCATTTATGCAATTCTTTTTTTTCGGGGGACGACTCCTCAGTACCCCACCCCTTTCCCCATTCATTTTGAAAAAAGCTCGACAGATTATTAAAATAGTGAGTCGATACGTGCGTGTCGACTTTCACCAACTCGACGTCACTGAGTTCGAATGCTGACTTATTTATTGGATTCAAGTCTTCGGTGTCTTCAAAGCATCCAAATTTTCAAAAAAAGAAGGGTCGAGGAGTTGACCGAACCCTCGATTCTGATCAATAATCGAGTGCATATTCGAACCAGCGCTCTCGAATTAGTGAACCATAGGACACTAAGAAAAAAAATGAAATTCGTCCATGCAAAATGTTCCTTAACCTATTTTTGGTTCTAATCTAAGATTAATTTCAAAACTATCAGATTTCTTTTCGAACCTTTGAAAAAATATGTGTCTTCGAATCTTCGATATCAAACAACATAACGTCTTCATCAAGAAAAGCCCACACACCTCCCTTCCCAGCTCATCTTTCAAACTCTTTATAACTTGGTACTAGTAAGTATAAGACGTATCGAATACCCAATTAATTTACAAAACTCCCACAGGTCTGGGTCATTTATTATCCATTAATTGGAAATTTTCATCGGTACGGCGAAAATGACCGAGCAGCGTTCACAGGTCAAATTCGTCTGTCGTCTGCCAACATGCTGTTACAGCATAGCTCGCTAAAAATCAGCTCAACTCGATACACGAGTCGAATACGAAGAGTTTCATATCGTGAAATCGACAAAAGCGTGTATTTCGCTGGTTATCATCGTTGTCGGCGAATTGTACTCTCAAATTTGACAATTTATCCGATGTTTTACAAATTAACTAAGTATGCATTCGAATGAATTAGACAACAATCGCGTGTACCAAACTCGTTGAGTCGTTGCGGCGATGGTGTATCTAGATATGGTCAAAAACATCTACCTGAGATTAATTTTCGACACAATTTTCTCGAAAAAATCCCAACAACAATTTGATAAGTGTGCCTCGTGCATTTGATGTTATCTGTTTACCTTTTCGCGAAGTTCGCACGAGTAAATACATAACTACGCAGTTATCGAAGCATCTTTACGTAATCTAAACAAGCGAATTCTCTTATGAAAACACAACCCCCTGCCCTGCGCCTCCTAGTGCATCTTATTACAAAACTTTTATAAAAGGATGAAAGGGTCGATAGGGTTGTTAGTAACATCTTCCTTTTCCCCTCCCACTACTCTTTTATACAGGTATAATTACAAAAACTCACCTCTAACGTCAGCGTTCCGTTGACTTTATCATTCTGATACGGACGAGGCTGTAGAGAGATGACCTGTCTTTGAGACGGGCTCTCCAGCAATTCTTGTACGCTGACGATGGCCAATCCGAGGAACTGATTTTTTTCATTTTCTTTATGACCGGTATTATTATACACCTCGAACATAATCTCTTTGGTTTTGGCATTCACGTCACTGTTCAGACAATAATATCGAAGAGGGAAAAAAAACATACACAGAACCGGGTTAATATCGTAATTAGAAGTAAAAAAATTAACTACGAGTAGAGGTAGCTGGTTCAAGGACACGCAGGCACCAGGCACGATATTGTATCGTAAACCGTATGGCTCGGTCGTCGGTGCAGATCGTAGTTCGAGTCGTTTCAAAAGTTTACGAGCTTAACACGTAGTATATTGGATTGGGTAACTCATATTGAAATGAAAAAAATTGAAAAATATACCCACGATCTGTATGACTCGACCTTACACGACTACGAAGATGACCGACGATGAGCTCGAGCAATTTTAAAAAATTAAATTGGAAAATATTCGTGTACAGGGTGTCCAAGAGTGAGTGATTAAGCTGAAAATTTGGTTCTGAATCAGGAAGAATTTGATCAAAATTTTTGAGTTTTCGTACGAGTACAATTTTCAGCAGTTAGCAAATCTTTTCATTTTTGGACTTGGGGAGAGGCCATTTCGTTACAGAACCTAAACCTTTCCAGGCCTTTGTCAAAAGTACTGCCAAAAGATTACTCTTTGAATTTTTGATTTTTGAAATTTTTGAGATTATTATGCCATTTAATCATCAATCAGGTAATTTAACAAAAAAAAAAAAAAAAATGATCGTAAGTCGTACTCGATTAGGTATATTCAAATTTTCAGCCACGTCATTCCCTTTTCCGGACACCCTGTATACATTGTACAATAATACATATACTCACAAGACGCACTGTTCTTCCCAAACTGGCGAATTAGTGTTGCTGAAAATGGCGCCTGTTTGATGAATAGCCGGAGGATTATCCACCTCGATAACGCAATACGCGTTTATCTTGGCTGTAAAAACAAAAGCAGAAAAAATCGCGTTAAGGTTTAAGGTCTAATCCAATCGACTCGTCTAGTCGACGACGAAGCTTTCAAAATTAACACGTTGATTCGACACGTTTACGACGTGCTTCGGACACGGACAGGGACACTCGGCAGGGATGCTTAAAAAATTGCTTCGATTTTAACGCCTTTTCTCCTCCTGCCTTTCCACCGCCCAGTATAACCTACTGGAGCCGAATAAATGTACGATAAGTTGCCTATTCAATTCACGCAGCGGTTGGTCGACACGATAAAGAAAGCTTTTCCTTTTGGGTCGCAAATGGCTGAAAAACCTGATGGAAGAGCCACATTTCCGTGCAGGATATTGTATTGCAAGGTCCTCCTCTAATGAAATAAGATTTCGAAATAACGTAATACGTCACGTTCTTATTTTTTCTCCACATTTTGAACTCGATAATTTTGATAAAATGGACCAATGCCAAGTATCACACTCAAGATGTAAAAAATGTGAGGGGGTGAGTTGAATAACCTATGACTTAAGATTCCCCAAAAAAAACACACAAGTTACATACAATAGCGACGAATTTTCTTTCCGCAAGGTTCAGATAGCTCACTCAGAATCATTTCGGCGAACTCGTAGATTGCTTCGAAATAGAACTGCCTATGAAAACAGGAGCTGAAAATTTGGGATCATAAAGGGAGAGGGGCTGAATTTTGTTTCTCAATTTTTAGGGAATTTTTTCAGGTTCAAATGTCCATTTTTTAAGAATAGAAAGAACATTACTCATCATAAAGCTTTACATTTTTTGAATCCTCCAAATAATTGGGCCCGGGATGTGATGCCTTCATTGCCCCTCTCCATCTTTAAGAATTTCTGACCATTTTTCAACCACTCGAATCGGTTGAGAATTATTTCGAAGCGTTGGATTTTTCGATTCTCAAAAAATTCTAACAAGAGAGATACCCGAACCAGCAGAACGATTCTGACTTCAAACTCCAAAATACAGAATTGAAATGAAAATTTGAACAATTTCCGGAATAATGTTTATCGAGTTCTTCTGGGGGAAAAAAATGGAGCATTTTACTCGTATTTTGAAAATTATATGTTTCTACATACCGAAAAAATTATGAAAGAGGAGGGTAAAAGAAGAGCATTTTGAAAATTGAAATGATAAAAAATCGTACTTCAAAAATCAAAAATACAATAAAAAGCACTTTTCTCAAAAAACCAAAAAATGAATTTTTGATCGATTCTTCAAAGGATGCTTTCGATTTGATAAACCAAAAACGAGGGAAAAAATTTCGAAAAATTATGACTCAATTTTTTCATAATCCCAGATTTCTCAGTGATTTTGGGAAAATTTATTCAATTTTTTGAGCAGATTGCAAGTTGATTGTCACGCAATTTTATGCTGATTTTTGAATGCTTTTGAAAGGATTCCCTGCAATTTTCTGTACGATTTTTCGTAATTTCCATTAGCTCCCTTTTTATTTTTCAACAGAATATTCTGAAAAAAATAATGAATATGGCTCCCGAAAAAGGGAGAAGGGATGTAGTCGTGTGGCTGTTCCCATCGACCAATTTTGAGTCCCCCTTGAATCTGTTCCCAACCTTGGCTTTCCTTCTCCAAAAAATCCATCCACACCCGAATCTAATTCGAACCGAAGGTCATCTTCACTCCAGTACATACTTTCAGTCTACCTCCCATCGAGCCATCTTCTCTTAACTACGAACCAATCTATCGCAGCGAACACGAAAACTACATAATTTTATAGCTTAATCATATTCGAGAAAATTGCGACTATTTCGCAAAACAAACAACTCACCTCCATCGACAGCCAATCCCGCAGCTTTGACAACCTTCACGGTCAATTTTCCACTGCCACCGGTTCTCGATAAATTAGAATTCGAATTCATTAACTGAAACATACCAAGTGCGAACATTAAAAAGTCTTCACGCTTCGTCGAAGGATTGCGAATAAAAAAGAATCTCGTAATGTATCGCTAAAAAATATACACTTGCAACGTTGCAAAGGACCTATACATATAAAGTATTTTTCATCCAATTTTCCTCATTTTTTTCAGTCTTGGTAACGATGAAGCGGGGGAGAATCGAATGTATTAGAAAAAACTGATTCGTTGTTTTCATCGTTTCTCTTGTCGTCGTCTAAATTTAGAACACGCGGTAAACTCTCTGACGTCACTTAAACGGTCGGCAAAAAATTGGGCGCGAGATGAATAAAATCGTGTTACACGACGTTTTACCAGCCATTTCTGTCTAGCCCCCTCCCCCCTCCTCCACACATCTCGCGGTAGAGAAAATAATTATCGTTTCAGTTCGACAACTTTTACGTATAGAATTTTTCAGATTGAAAGAAATAAATCCGCAACTGTTCGATGCTTACCATACTATCGTAATGTAAAGGTAGATACTGGGCTGGAGCTGGTGGTTTTCGGATCAGTCTGGGACATCCGTGGTATTGACTCAGATTATAATTAATGCAAGAGTTACGTAATGCTGATGTGACGATTTCGATGATTACTTCTTGTAAAGATTGCTCGTCCAAGTTGTTGTTCTTCAAGCTGCCTACTTGGGCTAGTAAAATTTTTATCTGTAAAATGAAAAAAATGCACAACTAGGTGAGTAATTGAAATAGTAGGTAGGTAAGTATATTATACTAATTTAATGTAAGGTTTAAAAAATTGGAGTGACGATGATGAAATCTATCGTCTGTATGTGAGAGTCAAAGAGGAAATTCCACGAAATGTTATCGAAGAGAAGAAGAATACGGGTTGAAGAACAGTACTAAATGGAATAAAGAAGTGGAAATTATAAACCAACTCTAAACCGCATAAAAAGTGACCAATTTTGTAAATGTAAATCCAACCGCATTATTTCTCACTCTGGTAATTCCTCCGCGTGATATTTATCTCACCAAGGAAACCGGTTCAAAATTGCAATTACCTATTTTATAGGTATAATTTTAACCGTAACTTATCAAATTGTGCTGAGAAAAAGTATAATTATTATTTGATAGGTTGAAATTATTTCACTTTGATTAGTAGGTGAAAATACTGATATTTTGGAAAAGTATCTCAGAAAAAAGGAAGAGGTGAAGATTTTAAGATCGATTAGATGCACTAAAATTTTCTCAATTAGAGTCCTCGTAATTTCTAGAATGAAACTAAAAACTTGAAATGGCACTTTTCGTACACTTTCTATCCTTTCTGCAAAAACTCTTCGATCTCACCATTTCAAAAATTGAATAAAAAATTTACTTGAAATATTTGCGAACACGAACACTTGCAAAATTGAGGGTATTGAAAATTATTCGAATTCGGCAATTAACTTTCTTACCCAATTTTTTTAAACTTAGAAAAAAAAATAAAAATGAAAAGGTGCAGATTTTTGGACTTAGCACTCTCGAGGATCTAACAAACGATGGGTCACACATTATTTGGTAAATTTTGACTGCGTTCATTCAAGGATGCTCTCGAGATTCGAACTAAACTTTTTTTTCAATTCAAACAAAAATGGGAAGGGTTCTTTGTGACCTCGAAGATATTATGATTCTATTTTGAAAATTAGCTCGTCACAAAAAGGATATTTCGTAGTCATTTATAGAATTTTTCGCGTGTTTTGAAACCCTACAACAAAAAATGGGCATTAAAAAGGTCAAAATTTGGCAAAAAAAAATCCAAAAAATGTGATTGAACATCTAGTACTGAATCAGAGAATAAACAAATTTTTCAAAAAATGAGTATTATCGAGCCCAAGGTAAAAAAATTGCCAAAAAAATTGATTGGACATCTAAAACTCAAGAAATTGTGGGGTTTTCACACTTAAAATTCATGTGTTTTAAGGTTTTTTTGATAACTACGTAAACCGACATTTTTCGACTGCGGGATTGAAGTTTTAGGAGTCACATTTCCTAATCACAATCAAATAATTTTTAATAACCCAAAAACGGAAGGAAAATTCGACCAACATCAAAATTTTTTAGAATAGTGATTTGATTTTTCCAATGTTTTGGAACTCTCTTTTCAACATAAGCAACAAAAAAGGGTATTTTTGAGCCCAAAATTTTCAAGAAATCTCACTAAACATGTGAAGAAATTTTATAGGCTCCCAGTAAGTCCCTTTTTTCAAAAGAGTGGGCAGGACAACTGAGGAGACACGGAGGGGTCAAATAAAAAAAAAAAAAAAAATATTTTCGAACTATGTGACTTTGACACCCCCCCCCCCCTCCTCTAAGTAGGTAATTCAAGTAACCAGAAAAGTTCGAAAAAGTAATCAAAAAAATGACAAAAAGTGAGCTAAACATTTTTAATACAGAAAAAAGTCACCAATGAATCACATTTCAAAAGCTGTGACCTGCAATAAAGATAATTTGATTTTGAATTTGAATTTCAAGAAACATTCTGGTTACAATTAAAATCTAATAATGAAACCACATAAGACTTGGACAAATTTTAACAAAAAATAGGACTTTTGGAAATTATTGGGAAAAGGGTCAGAATTTCGCATTGGTCATTCAGACAAAAGGCAAGACTTTTCTGTTAAATATACTGTTGGCAGAAAGCAAAACTTTTGACAATTAAAATTGTGAAAAATTGATTTTTTTTTTAAAAAAAAAAGTGCTAGCTTGAATTTTATAACCAAAGATTACCAATTCAACCAAAATTTAAAACTAGTTTTAGCCCACTCAACTGGTTCGAAACAACCAACCGGTTTCAATACAGCAGACAACTAAACCTGCGAGCCGATTATTACCAATATCGTAAAGAAATGTTTCAGAAACTATGCTCATCAACATTACATCAACGATACATATTATACACAGATTCGATCACTTTCAACTAGCTCAACCGGTTCGAACCAGTTCACAAAAATGCCAACAAATTACAAAACCGAACAAAAATTCGGGAAAATGATTTTCCACGAGACAAGTTCAGTTCTCATTCAATCATCGTGTAGGTATTGTACAATGTATATTCTACTATTGCCGAAAGTTCAAAAACCCTGAAATAAAACTGGTTAAAAAATTTGACGACAAAAACCTACCTATCTACCTATTCTCTTCGTGTTCTTCACACAAAGTATGTTTCTCTTCAACGCGAAAATAATTTTCCTATTCAACAGTCGGCCGCCGTAACAAATTAGTAATTGGTTTATTTCCGACACATTCGTCATCATCTCTAATAATACGTACGTAGCTACGTACCCTACGTGTGTTCTGTTGATACATTGAAACCGGTTCAATGATACCGTATCAAGAACTGAAATATTTTCACTCACTGTTGCAAATTTCGAATAACCACTAACCAGTGCCAAAAAATTAAACCAAATCTTGGCTCACCCTGTTGAATGTAGGTATGCATTTTGAATGGAATATACGAAAACTAGTTCCGAAAGTAAAATAAACTTTTAGCCAAATTCTAACCAAATACGAAACTGTCGTCATCGTTATAAATAAATATAAATAATAATACATAAAAAATTTTTCGCAACTACGTAATCACTAATCAACATAAACACCACTGAGCAGGTAAATACATAGGTACAGGTAGGTACTAGGTACGCACATAAAATCCACCTTTGCAACCTGCAATTAAACTGCTCCTTCATCTCATTTCGTATCTCAAATTTCATAAAAATTACCAGCAATAAATTCGAAATTGCATACGGAATGTACACAATACACATGAGTAAATACCATAATATATACAGTCAATTTAAAAACCTTGATTTACCACCCTCTCCCCTTCAGCCTGAGCTCGTACATGTGATCTACCGGCATCGATATCACAGCAATTATACCTCCTCGACGTCAGTATGTACTTATAGTATGTACATTTTTATATTTCGTGTACCCACAAACAATTATTATTGAAATGGGCATGCAAAGCTACGTCGTCGGTCGATTGCAGTATCATTTACAGTAAGTATCTAATTTTTACGTGCAATAAACAAACCCGCAGCCCTGCAATGCCCCGCTCGCCTGTATCGCCTATGAGTTCTCAATGAGAACCACTCGAGGCAAATACAAGCAACCGGTTTATCCCAATCTCGACAGTGAGTTAATTATCGCGACAAATCGTCCGTTTGTTAATTAATCTCGCGTCGAGTTGTTAAAAAAGATATCATTTTTTTTGGAACAAGTACATAGATACCTAGGTATCCATTAGCTAAGTATACACGAACCTCGGGCCATCCGTCGAATTTCACTTCGGCTTGTAATTTCTCCGTAATACAGTATATGTTCAATCTGCCTCGAAGTTTGGTCACGTTCACTCTGTAATGCGACGTTTCCACTTTATCGCCTTTTTGTCGGAAAGCTTTCAATTGCAGGGACGGCGTTACTTCGCAATCGCAAGTGATCGTCTGTTCGAACATACAAAAACATAGAAAAATTGGTTAAATTTAGCCAAGATTGCATCTACTTATATAGGAGCGTGTTTAAGATACTACAATGTTATAATAATTTATTAAACATGATAACTGCATCAGTTGAACCGGATACACGGTTCGGTCGTATTGCCAATTGCCCTCATCATCATCATCATCATTACCGTCGTCACCTACCACCTACCAATATAGCGGACACGTTTGCTGAACCGTGTAATGCAACATTGTACCTCCCGAGCAATAATAAGGCAAATGAGACGGTGAGTAAGTCTATAGGTAGCGGATAATATTTGCATAGATTTATAAATTCGAAGGTCCCAAGGGAGTATACGATACAGTATTAGTGCAATGTTTAAATTTATCGATGAATACGACTCTGGAGCTACTTTTACGACGCCGACGACTAAAATGACAATGACGAAAACCAAGATTAATAATAATTACAAATGTGTTTTTTTTTCAACTTTTTTGAGTATTTTTTGATTTATTTGATCGTTAAATAGGTACATGCGGCCTCCGTTAGAGTTCCAACTTCCAACTTATTTATGCGTTATCATGCTGAGTCGTCGATGATGCAAATAGTAGTACGTTATTTCATTTCTTAGCGAATCTGTTGAATTCAAATTACTGTACCGTACTATTGAGAAATTCTATCTTCAAAATCGTGCTTACGACTCAGATGTGGCATATGATGAATTGATGACCTTTCATGCTTCAATGTAGGTATTAAAACTCGATGAAGAATTACCTACTTCAACTGGGTGACCCCCCCCCTACACACTCATTTTACAGACTAGATTCATCCACCAGGCGCTTATTTTAGGCTCACCCCTTTCAAATTTTCGACTTTCCAATAGAAATTCATTAATATACAAGAAATTTACACTTTTGGATGAAGTTTTGAATACTAACTATAATGGGTGCACAAAGAACTGTACAATCCGTTTGATCAAGCTGTTAAAAGCGATTTTATGATTGTTTCTCATTCTATACACCATTACAAAAAAATGTAGCCTCGGTGCCCATTTTTCCTCTTCCCTTTTTCCGAAGGTCCCCCCCCCCTATTAGAAATTTGCGTATCGTCTTTCCTATGGCTCCTACGAAAAAAAATTCCAGTAAAAAATGTTTCTTAATAACACCTCTACAATTTTGGCTCGTAAAAAATTTCCATTTCAGGCACCCGTTTTCCCTCAGATTCGAAAAATTTCTTTTAAAAAAAATCAAAAATTCCAGTATTTTACAAAAAGGATTAGAAATAGAGCAAAATTTAACATAACAAAATGTGTTCAAAATGAAATTACTTTTCGAAAGAGTCGTATACCGATAGTTTTTTTTCCACCCTTCCCCATTCAAGTGAATCCAGCCTCCCCCCTCCCCAAAAAAAGTAAAAAAATTGTTCCAATCTGAATCAGAAAAAATAAATGTTCAAAATAATACAAAATTATTTTTCGGAACACAATCTACAATTTCAGTTACAATAAAATTTGATTTTGAAGCAAACCCTTGTCTCACAAGCCTCCCAAAAAATCAAAATTTTCCGTTTCGACAGCTGAAATATTTTTGGAAGCTGGCCTATGGGTTCCCATGTTTTGATGAAAAAATGACAAAAATCGGTGACTGAGGGATCGAGAAGAGGTTCTTTGACATCAAAATGAAGAAAACTCGTGATAACGCTTAAAATTTCTCATCTCCCGACAATTCAAAAAAAAAAAGAACTCAGAACAGAGAGAAAATGAGAAACTTTGAATAAATCATTTCGTGTAGTCGCATACAAGCAATATTTTTTAGGACTCCCCTATCCCCTTCCCTCCCTCCCTCCCTCCAGAAAAAAGGCCATCAAGTCAATAAAATTTCTACGTAAAAATTGAGAAAAAATTGAATTCCAAAAAAATTTTGACCAAAAAACGCCTCATTAAATTTTTAATTTTTTTTTGCTTTTCAAGCCTCTAAACATCTTCTAAAAAGATTAAACATTGAAAAAAATAAAAACATTTTCATTTTTACACGAATAGGTAGGTATGTACTTAATCAAAAAAAAATCAAATTCATCAAAGTGCAAGAAAAATAAAATTTCCGAAAACTAATACATACAAGAATCTGAAAAAAAAGATCTTGTTCCTCTTAAGACATGTTAAAATTTAGCGAATGATCATTCTAAAAAAAAAATTAATTAAAATGCCCGACTCAACTTTTTGAAAGAAAAAAAATATTCGATACGGGTAAAAACAAAAAATTTTCCCAATTGGATTTTGAATAGAAAAAATTTGCCATCACAATGGCAAATAAGCCAATTAGTTTTTCGACGATAATAATTGTGTTACATCGAGTTTTTGGTAATTTTTACTGCATAATTATCGCATGTTATTCTTATTTTTTGATAATAAATCGTGAGTACAGAAATTATTAACCTTACACGATTTCCGTACACATAATTATTAATTAACAATAAAAAAATAAAAAAACATGTACGCAGACAGACAAAGATGTTTTCATTTTTCAATACAAAAAATTACGTTCTTGTTGATAACAAAGTGATCTAAAATTAATTTTTTTTTAATTTACTAATTGAGGTAGGTAACATAGGTAATCTATAACTGGATGGAAACCAATGCATCTGTCTTTCAAGATATATTCACGCATGCTGTAATGAGAGCTTTTCTACCTACGCTCTTAGGTTTTCATTCACTCTTCCACGAATATTCTCTTACATATATTATGAGTTCTTTGAAGTTTGCTCTCTAACTTTTTCAGTTTCTCGTAGAAATAGCTGAATATATTATGGTACCGTCAGCTACAAAATTTAACCCTTCCCCTCCTCTTCTCGTTACGTAAGACTTCAATTTAAATGCAGATTACTCGCATCATGAAGTACAAGTGCCCAAAAAAATAAACGTCTAAGTATACGAGGGTAAGGTACCTACAGTATAAAAACTTGCACAAGGGTGAAAAATTATTGAATATTAACGACCTATATAATCTCACATCGCCCCTCCTTCATTTTCAGGAAGAAAAATTATAAATTAGTGTAAATAGAAAAAAAAATCCAACGCTAACGTTGATACCGAGCCAAAAATGTCAACGAAGTTCAAAATTCTGCATAGAAAAAAAATGGGGATATCTTTACGAAACGAAGACCAGATGGGTGAAAATTTTAACCAACAAGAACTTCATCAAATATCCTTTCGTTATAACCATTTGGGTATCATTCAACCGCTGCTTTTTCAGTAGGTACTACGACTGCGAACTCGGCAAAATTCTTTTTTCTCTTTCTCTCTCTCTCCCCGTTTTTCTAAATTACACCACTTCTCCAAACTTTGGAATATTTTTTATGGCTATTCAGAAACATTATTATTAGGGCTAGGATTTTTAAGCGCTATCAAACACGTTTTAAGCGCTATAAAAAAGCATTAAAAATGTAAGAAAAAAGCAAAAAAAAGCGCTATCAAATCCGACCATGTTACATATCAAAATTAAGGTTTTTTCAAACCCAGCAAGATACCTCCCTTAAATATATGTACAACATGAACCAAAACGAACAAAAAGAAGAAAATGAAAAAAAGAGGAAAAAACTGAAACTAAAAATTAGAAAAAAATGAAATAAAATAAAAATTGAAAAATGAAAACTGAATCTGTTATTTTTCAGTTTTTTCTCCCTTGTTTTTTTAAACTGATCTTTTTTCAAAAATTATTTATTTTTTTTCAAAAATGTGCAAAAGTTGATAAATTTTTGTATTTTGGGAACTAATTTCTTCAATTTTACCAATTTTTTACCAAAAAAAGCGCTAACAACGAAAAAAAGCCCCAAAAAAGCAAAATTTCCGCCTTTTTGGCCCAAAATAAGCATTTTAAAGCATTTACACCCAAAAAAAGCAAAAAAAAGCACTATCAACTTTCACCATTAGCCTCAGAATGGAATGAAACGCAAAGAAAATATATTTATGCCGTATAGGGTGTTGCTACAAAAAAAAAGCATTATCATAAAAATCCTAGCCCTAATTATTATGGTATTATGTATAGCCCAGATAGTAGGTAAAGGTAATGTATTTATCGTCATTCAACAATCAACATTCAACATCAATATACCATAACATAGTCCACTTCATCGTACCAAGAATTTGGTCGAACACGATTTCAATTCGAGCGATTAAATGGGTCGAACCGCGTGTACATCGAATGCGATAATACTATAAATCCTAAACAAAAGAAACACTCACTAGTACAGATACCGGTGCAGATGCCGGTGGTTTTGAACTTGAGAACAAATGGACCGCATCGTTCGCGATTCGTTTGCTACGACTAATAAGCGCGAATAGGCAGATACCTATTCTTTATGAGATATTTGAAAACCTTTCGTTATTAGAACAATGATTATTATTCGCCAGTTGCCGAAGATTCTATTTCAACGGAATATATTTAATCGTCTTTGTAACCGACGTCATATTCAGTGGCGTAGCCAAGGGCGAAGGGGGCCATGGCCGGTCCCTCCCTTGCGAGCGAAAATTTGAAAGAAAACGTGCAAAAATGGACGTTTTTTTGTTGTTGGGCCCATAATCACCACACATCACGTAGGTTTCCAGAAAATTACTCCTCATTTAGATTTTTCATACCTAAAAATCTGGTTTTGCCCCATCCTTGAGAAAATCCTCGCTACGCCACTGGTCATATTTTTTTGCATCTAAAAATTTTAGAAAATGTTTCGAAAATTTTCTACAATTTGAAAAGAAAATCTAAAATGTTGAAAAATCCAGTCAAAATTTCAGCTGTTATAGGTATGGGATATTTATTAATTTTGGAAAATTTGTATAATACGAAAAAAATCAAAATTTTGCCAAACTGACCAAGAAAGCTAAAATTTAGTATGTACTTTTATCTTTGGATTTTGATATACACTCCGCCCCCAACGATTGGAAACGGTTCGAGCCATTTTGAGTAGCTCTTATTGAGCCTTTGGTTTTTTGAAAGTTGGAATTTTCACAAAATTTTATCCAAACATATTGTCTTTTTCAAAGAGCACGGGCACATATTTAATTATTCAAATTTTTTAATCATTAAATCCCTGGAGAAATTTGAGGATTCGAACTTGCAAACATCAATTTTGAGAAAATTATTTTTTATGCAATCGGACAATTGGACTAATTACAAGCATTCTAAATATCTGAGATTTCCAAAATACGACTGGAGGCTCCAAAACCGTATGAACCACCTTCAATCTACTTGGCATGTTGAAATTAGGGGACTAGGCGAATTTAAGCTTTTCCTCTTCGTTGGGTAAAATTTTATAGAAATTCCTCTTTCAAAAATCTAATAGTCGTCCCAGAACTGCTCAAAATAATTTGAAGCAGATTTTAATCGATTTGAGAGAGGGGGCTCGAAAACAGGAAGCACATCAAATTCTTTCTAAGTACTTAGGTCAATTAGATGAAATTTTTATTTTTCACTTTACCCAAAAATTGAGCTCCAAAAAAGAAAGAGTGAAGTATTCAAAATTCTGAAAAATTCAATACTGATGTCTGAATATAATATAGATTTTGAAAGGTGCTGGTTTTGACTTTAATACTAAATTTGAAAAAGTCAGCACTATAATTTGAACCAATTTCACTCCCAGAACACAAATCTGGTCAGAAAAACAAGCTTTTATTAACGATATCTTTTTAGGGCAAATGAGGAATTTCGAATTTTCGATCCCCAGCTTTTCAATCGCTGCGTAAAAAGGTTAAAATAAACCGATATAGAGCAGATTTCGAGTTCAGTAAGTAAATACTGCGAGAAAAAGCAGTGACTTTTCAACGCTGAAATTATTCGAGAATTTTCTCGTCGATATTACTCTCGCACATTTGCCATCAACGTAATCAAATTAGAATTCACAATCGACAAAAGCTATAATAATATCAAAAAGTACACGCTCATCAAAAAGCATTACCACGAATCCATCAGCTATACGAGTACGAGTACGCTACATATTATCTCGAAGTACAATCGTATTACATATATCTGATCTAACCCGCATAATATGTTGATATGTGCATTATCTGGTCTTCTCGTGTCTCATTTTCATCGTCGTCGTATACATATGAAACACGTAGGTACCGAGAATAATGATCTGATGAGCCAAACAACGAAGGGCGTAGGGGGCACGGGGGAGGAGGTAAACGTTGAACAGCGTGTACGAATCTACGAGACTTAACAACATTATAATTCCGAGAATACATTTCGATAAAAATTCTTTGCCCCATTGATGAATATCGAGAAGAGAAGAAACATTCTCTAGCGTGTTATACGGGTCGTTGTAATCCTCACGCACGACCGTCGAATTAAAAATAGAATCACACTCGCACACATACGTATATTTTTTCATAAATACGTATTGTACTCGCGTAAAAATAGTCTACATAAATCCACCTCTCTGCCTATATGGAAAATATTAAATTATCTAAACCTTGAAAAAAAAGGCTCGATTTTTAACGCGCATCGCCGTGAAATATTTTTCCATTATGAATGCCAACAATGAAAGTGAAAAAAAATGAGAAAAAGGTAGATACCCGGTGGGCGTAAACGATAGAAAATATCGAAAACTTTTCACCTCGTGGGAGATACCTATAGCCGAGCCTACAAGATGAAATTCAATGATAAACATGGAATAATTCTCATTCCGTTAGTTTTACTCGTGCTTTTACACAATATTCTCTCGACGACGTCATCTCGCTCATCTCATATCTTTATCGAGCGCTGCTTCAGCAGCAACAACAACGACGACAACAATTCAACCATCTCGTGGCGATGAAAAAAGCCACAGCACAGAATACAATACGTAGGAAGGTAGGGTACATCTCTGGGCGAAAAATTCCGCGCTCGTAAAATCTTAAAAATTAGGTCAAATAGGTGCGAAAATAGACGAACCCGTTGGTAAATATAACTCGTAAACATACGTGGGTAGGGGAGAAACACAGAGAGAGGGAGGGGTGTGAAGAAAATTTTTTTCAACTTTCAAGGGACCGCGTATGCAATAACGCGAAATCTGCGTCACCTAAATCCGGCTGTTTCAAGCAGGGGATTAGCTACGGGGCTGTTGATAAATTAATACTTATTTACACGAAGTGACGATGTAAAAAGGCGATTATGATTTCAATTAATTTAGTCGTTAGTAGACGACGACGCGATATTGCGGCGAAAAGGCTCGAATCGAGACGTTAAATTCTCCAATATCGTAAAATTTCCGGCCTCTTTCACCCTCCGCAGGCGTGGTATTTACCCTACGTTGAAATCGTAAATTTCCTGCGTGCTCTAGAGTCGATCGAAGCGTTGAGTAAGAACGAATAACGCGCTTGTTTTAGTAATTAAAAGCAAAACTCGCCCCATTTTGATAGTTTTTCAGCGCAAATACAATGGAAGGACCGGTACCGAACCAAAAGAACTTTGAAATGAAGGACGTCAGCGTAAATATAATTTTCTCGACTTTAATTACCATCATATTGATCGATTATCACCTCCTGCTCCTTCACGGGTTGCTTTTAGTGCGAAATAAACCGCAGATTCATTTTCTACGCCATCGAAAACCTATATTTCAACACCTCACACGACCATGTTCAGAAAATACAAAATGGAGTCCCTGAACAGGGGATGGAGTTTCGGGAAGAGGGGGTACAAATTTAAAATAGATCAAAAAATTTGATATCGGTGAATTCTGCTTCAAAATTGACTGATTTTCAAAAGAAAATATTGTTTTGATGAAAATTCCTAGTTTAAGACTCGATTAGAATTTTGTACTGCAACCCCCATTCCCCTCACCCCCAAATTTGATGAGTTTTTCAGATGAAATCAACATTATCGTGTTGGGTATCGATTGTTAGGTTTTCAAGGACGCAGAATACGAATATGAGGTTATTTTTGACCAATCTGTCATCCAGAGCTTTCTACTGCCATTCCGAAGACGAAATTAATAATTCAACACCGCTTTAGCTCACCAAAAGCGCTCCAATTTTCGAAATTCTCGCTTTTAAATTCTATCGAGCAATATCGAATTAGCTTTTCACATGTAAACTGAATATTTCAAGCACACTCGAATATTCTCGATTGGATATTCATCATTTTAGCCTGTTATAAAATAGCATTTGTGCGGTTTAGCAGGCATTAGCGTATATCATTCATCTATATTATTTCAATTTCAATTCATTATCGAACAAAAGATGGAATATAAATAATCAAATTACGCGTATTATTATACGAATTACGAGTTCATTATTATAATACATATGTACCATGAATAGTTTAAACGCGATGGTGGCATAATGAAATCATAATTCGACCCTTCGAAGTATGTTATATGGTCATGTCGTCCTTCCGTAAGCCGCGTACGAGCCCGCCGTCCACACTCTACGGTCGACCTGGCAAAAGGCAAAATTGTATAATTTTAAAACCTCTAACCGTGAAAATAGCCAACGAACACGAAACTCGTGTAGGCGATTCGCATCATCATCAGCATCATCGCATCGGTGTGCTTATTGCAGTAAAAATCGATATCTGTAACCTAACCAGAGATGGACTAAAAACTTTAAAAACACGAATGGCGACATTACGGCGGCATGAATAACATATTGGCCGGACGGGCAGCGAATTTACTTTATATCGTAAAAATGTTAATCGATCATGGTGGTTGGTTCTCTCGTTTGCGCGTGCAATGCAATTGCATACGTTTAAAGAAATCGTGTGCATAGGTCTTATGGGTGTGTAGATAATTAACGCAGTCGAGCGCAGAAGAGTTTGCAAAGGTAGGGTTGGTCTGGCTCTTTCACTGTCATTATCATTGCGATCAACACATTCTGTAAATCGCGTGCGGTGTATTGTTGTACCTACTCAAGTTTTCTTTAGCTGGGCACAGGTATAAACGTGTAAAATGTATAATTTCTTCTGTATTTATATAGTACAGACGACTGCTGTGAAATTTTCAATTTTTGTAATGGCTTTTCAAAAGACCACGAGACTATATTTTTGGGATCAGATAAATTGAGAAATCGGTTCGAGAGTTTCTCGCGATGACTCAAAAGAAAAAAAATCTCCCAAATATCGATTAACGTCTTCGTCCATTGTTTATAAAAATTTAAAAAAATCTTTAAAAATTGACAAAAGTTACACTACGAAAAAACGGGATAGTCTGTTGAAATTTGAAAAATGGAAGTATTGTCAGGTTTTTCTGCGGGAATTTATGGGCGAAAATTGCCAATTTTTTTACTACCCTTATTTAAAAGTTATTTTCTGACGATCCCCCTCCCTTCATTTTTCAATTTCTTTTGGCACATTCAGAGTTCCATCATTTTTGAACACCGCTGACATTACGATCAAAGTTTTACCATTACATAATTTCTTCTCAAATACCTACTTGGAATATTCTTTTTCTTACATTTTTGAGAGGTGTTCTGGAGCCTCCAGCACATTTTACGATTTTCTAGTTTTGGAATGATTATTATAAAAATGGCTAAAATGAAGCACAGCACCTCAGGCCACTTTTTAAGAAATTTTCACTAGGTGGGCAAGAGACAGTGGCATAGCCAGGGGGAGGGATAAAGGGGGCCATTGCCCCCACTCGCGAGTAAAAATTTGAAATAAAACATGCAAAAATGGCCTTTTTATCATTTTTGGGACCTAATTTTTCAAAAAGTGTTCGCTCTCGCTCTACTCGAGCAGGAATTTTACCACTGTTTTTATAAAATCATTACACACCATGAAAGATTTTCAGAAAATTACCTCTAAAATCCAGCTGTTGTTCTGTTCAGATAAAAATGAAAAATTTGCGTTTTCCATAAGCATTGAGTATTATGAGTATTTCTAGAATTTTTCTGCTTTTCGCATTACAAATTTGTTTTGGAAAATTTGTAATTTGAAAAGCAGAACAGTAACAATTTTAATAAAAGAATTCAGATTGTCTAATCTCAACATTTTTCAAATTGAACCATAGATTTTTTGAAATTCTAATTGTGCAGAAGAGCACCAAAGCTTTGGAAAATTCGTAGTTCGATAAGTAGAACAACATCATTTTTAATTAAGAATGAGCCGAACTCGATCCAAAGTGTCACAAAAATGGCAAATTGGAGCAAAAATGTGCTACTTTTCATTTTGGCTCTTTTCATGACAAGTTTTTAAAAAAATTAAAAACCCACTGGGTACTTCCAAACGGTTTGAACCCGCCACTGCGATCGATTCCAAAAGTGAAAAGTGAGTTATAAAATTTATCGAGGTCAATTGGGACATCTCTCTTATGCTCCTCGCAAAAACTCACAATTTCGATCAAAATTCAAGAAAATAAAAAACATGTGAAATAATTCAAAAGCAGCAGCTCATTGACTGTTATTACGTAATTTGAAGGCACTGGATTTAAATGTTGGCTATTTTTTGGATTCGACCAGTTTTTTTTTTTTAGAATTTTCCAGAACGGACTTTAAGTTTTCAACGCAACATTTCAAAAGGAAATTTTACCTATTCAAGTTCAGAAAATAAATTGGACACGATTTCTAAAAAAAAAAAAAAAACATTAGGGAAATGGTGGCATAATTAGAGGACAAGGAATGGGTATTCTTCAACTTTTACCACCTTTCTTGACTTTTTTTGAATTCTCACAAAGGAACCTCTGGAGGTGAACGCCTCCAATTTGAACGAGACCTCGATTTTTAGAAAGCGCATGGTCTGAAACCCCCATAACAAAAATTCAGCTCCCCAACTTGATTTTTTGATTTCGAGCGAATTTTTGGAAATTGTAATCCCGAAACATATGTATTAACTTCTTCTGACTAAATTTAACCATTTCTGGCCATTTTGAAGCCTCCAGCGCGATTTCGGGCGATTTCTCCAAAATTTTAAAAGTTTTACCGATTGCGTGGAAAGCAATTTGGGCAGCTAAAAATCATTTATCCACATTCAAGCCAATTTCCAGGCCAACACCTCAAGTGAGTATTTTTACTCACGGATAAACAAAAAATTCAAAAAATCAAAACTTCTCTTTTCGTAGGGAAATTCTCAAAATTTGTACGAATGACTGTATCTCGTTTAAAACCAACCCCAACCCAAATTTCGCAAATTTTGAGCCATTTTAAAGCTTCTAACACGATTTTCAATATCTTCAAAAACCTAGAAAATCAATTTGGGCAACTGAAAATCGAGTTATATGCTTCAAGAGATAATTTTCACAACTGTAATTTAATACTGCTATTTTTGGATCCATTTTCAAATCCTCAATTCTACAAAACTTCACTTTTTCCTTCTCTCAAAAAAACACTCAAGTTTTCAGCTAAAAGTAAATACCATTTAATCAAATTGAAGTAAAAACACGTAGTTTCTCTAATTCGAGCACCATCTCAGCATTTACACAGAAAAATTTCCACAAAAACTCTCCTACTCGTATTTCGCACCACAATTGTCATTTTACAAGCGTTTACGAAATTACACACCAGCTGTTCTTTCACCGAGTACATTTGTAAAATCGTTTACATACAAAGGTTTTTAAAGTCGAGCGGAAACAACATGATACATACATCTCTAGTACCAGTACGAAGGGATTTTTCACATACCAAAGGCAAAAATATCTTTTAGTACTTTTTTGAAACAATATGGAATGTTTCAAGTGTACCAACAACACATCGGTGTACGAGTATAATAATAATAATAGGAATACGGTGGTTGGTGCTTGTAACGGAAATACGAGTACAAATCCACGATTTACATGATGTTCGTCGGAACGTGTAATTTTCTTCTCGCTTATATGCCATCATCGAAGCTTCATTAATTTCCCAAACATTGAAACATGCTTGCTAGGTACCTAGCTAGTAGCTACCTACATTGTAAATGTATACGTAATCATTTCAACAAAACACATGCTCGTTTCCTTCACACGCATCGTAATAAAGTATAATTACTCTACTTATAGCTTTTCATACAGACAAATAGATCATCGAGGGAAAAAGTAGGTAGGTAGACGAATAAGTATTGGAATACGCGACCGAAAAATAGACACAAAAATTCCCCCATTTCCGTAAGTAAACAGTAAACACCTCGCATGTGTGCCATTTTTGTGATAAAACCAGCGCCAACGTATAGTCTACTATTTTTCGACAAAACTTCACAAATTTACATACCGATAACGATTTATTACTCTGCGTAATGAGTATGCGTACGGTGTACAAACGATACTTTCATTACACAGCTGTATGCTAAGATTAATCAAATACGAGTACTTTTAGCTCGTTACCGAAAAAAAAGTCAATTTGTTCTCTGCGTATACGGTTGAATTCGATTAAACACATTTTTATACGCATACCTTTCGTTCACCTAATTATTAAAAAAAAAAAAAAAAACAATTTGGAAGCAAAAAAAAATCGATAGCGAAATCCAAATATTCCCACGTACAGGTAATCACTTTTCATATACAGCTCATACCGTCAAGCCAAGTGTAGCACCAACGAACGTGCAATATCGTGTCTCAATCAATCTACTCTTCGTTTCGAGTGGTTGAGCCGTAATCAAACACTCGTTTGTAGTGTTTTTTTTTGTTGAAGAGTTGGCCTTCGTAAACCCTGGACATTCGTTCGATAGCTTAATAAGTATTTGTATTTTAAAATTACAAAAATATTTCACCGACGACCAAGTACTTAGCTAAGGTAGGTATTTTTACACCATTAAACAAGCGAACAGAACAGATTACAAACGAGATGCCATTTATAACAGCGAAAAAAAAAACACCTAAAATTGGTACTTCATTCGTGCCTATTTTTTTCCTTGGTTTTTCGTTAACCCTCGACGTAGTCATGCACGAATGACTGAACGTCGGAAAATATTTACTCGCTAGCTGGTTCATCAATTCTTGAGTAAATATTGGCGTGTTTAGGTGTATAAAAAAATGCCGCGACTGAAATTATACCTACCTATGGATGCATACGCGGAGTTGAACGCAAACATGGTAAACGACCTAAAAAGGAGGGCCGATTTTATCGTCGAATATGTACATAAATATATACGTAGAAATCGACGAATACCCGAAAATAATATTTACACACGACGAGAAACAGAACACGTTTCAGGTAATAGTTGATTTCCGTACAGCAAAACATGCCTTGCCTATCATCACTCACTCTTTTACAGATTTCTGATCGAAAATCCGCGGATTTCGTTTGTTTGTTTTTCAAACATAAAATATCGATATTACAAGGTTTATTTGAAGCCCCCCCCCCCCCAAGAAAAGAGAAGAGAGTTCGAAATCTAGTACCAACCGCACTATTCTTCTACCTCAAACTAGATTGAAGAAAAAAAACTGAAATTGTTCAAGTTGTAATAATTTTAATGGGTTAACCAACCAACTTTTTTACAGATTGAGTTTAATGCAAAAATAACCTCAGATTCGTTTTCTACGCCTTCGAAAACCTATATTTTGACACCTCACACGACCAAGTTTGGAAAATAATAATTTGAGCCCCTGTTGGGGGGGGGGGGGTTCAAGGTAAGTTTCAAAATTGGAAAATTTTTCACCAAAATTTACTATTTTTTCTGAGTTAAAGATTGTTTCGATGAAAATTTTTGGTTTATGACTCGAATAGAGTTTTTTGGTCAGACTCCCATTACCCCTCATCCCCAAATTTGGGTGTTTTTCAGATGAAACCCACATTTTCGAGTAGGGTATCGATTGTTAGGTTTTCAAGGACGCAGAACACGAATCCGGGGTTAGTTTTGACCTATCTGTCATCCGCAGTCTTATACTGGTATTTTAAACACCAGAACTGTTTTCAAAAAGCGAGAAACTTGAAATTAATTTCCAAAATGACTAGAAAGACACAATAAAATAGTCAATCAGGACTCCCCAGCCTCACTTAATCCATTAGAAAACTAACCACAGATTCGTTTTTCAAGTCCTTGAAAATCTGTAAATTTCGACATCTCACACAATCACATGCACATTAAAAATTATTAATTTTAGGTCTGGAGGGTGGATGAGTTTCAAGGGGAAGGGGGAGCCTATGTAGAAATTGAATGATTTTTGAGGGAGAAAGTGTTTCGACGATAATTTATAACTTTTGACAATTTTTTTTCAACCCCATGTCCTTTTAAGTCCCAAATTTTAGCGTTTAGTACCCATTATTACATTTAGAGGGACGCTGAATATGAACATGAACTAATTTGAAGAAATTTTCAATCTTTATCCTTCTACTGTAACCCATAACAATACGCGATTCTCGCTTGGTCTCCAATCGCTTACGTCAATCACAAAATTAACCTCAGATTCATTTTCTACGCCCTCGAAAACCTATAAATCGATACCTCACACGGCTAGATTCCGCAGACATTCATTCAAGCCCTTCACAGGGGAGGAGGGTCACAGAAAGCTCCAAATTTGAAAAAACAAAAATCCAAAAAATTCAACATCATCATAAATTGTATTAAAATTGACAGATTTTTGATTAAAAGCATCAACTTGATAAAAATTTTTGACTTCTGGCTCCAATGACCCTTTTTGACTCCCCCCCCCCAAATTTTGGGTCCAATTTACATAAAATCAATATTATCGAGTGACATATCGATTGTTACGTTTTCGAGCACGCTGAAACCGAATCCGGTGTCATTTTAGACCTATCTCGCATCTACGTGTGACTTTTACTACGCATATCCAAAGTTTCACTTCAAAACCTCTTGTAATTGATTAGTTGCCGTTGTTTTGGTAAAATCCACCTATAAACCTAGTGACTTACAACAATACTTTCAAATTTATCTGAAAAATTTACCGTAAAAAACGTCCTTGAGGCGTGTTTTAAAGGTGATAACCCCTTATACGAGTATATCGTTATTCTATCCATAGAGATAAGCATTTCAGTGGGCTACGACGACGTTGCTCGGTATATTTACGCGATGCTTTCTACATAATAAAAACAATGAAGAGCAGTAAAACATTTTTATTTAGAAATGCACTTACTAATACGTTGAACGCGAGCCAAAAACCAATTCCACATATTAACTCGGCGTTGTTAGGATAACAAAACAACATTCAACATTTACAGTACGGTACGATACAAGCCAGAACGGCAGTCGTAGTCGTTGCATCCCGGTTTATTCGCCGATTTGTCATTGATCTTGGTTGGGTGTAAGAAGGCTGACTGACGGAGGACGATTACGAGATTACACTATGTATACATTTTTATAGTAGTATGAGAGAGCGAGTGAGAAAAAAATTCTCCAATGTGTACACATATAAATTATTTATACAACGTAATTCGGCTAATTTTAGATGCCGCCACCGAGACAGCATTTATTACCCGGAGGTAGAATTTTTTTTTCATTTTGAAGCGACATAATGAGGTAACTGTTGTTGAATCACGATGCTGACAATATATTTATTTCCCACGTTCGAATTCGACTCGGCAGTCACAGAGTCGGTGCAACGTACGAATATATTGTTATAGCCTCGCTCATTGGTTCGTCTATTATACGATGAATCCGAATCGCGTAATACTCATTCAAATAGAGAATTAATAAGGGTAATTAATTTTTTATACGCTACGTCACAGCGACCAACCGACCGTCATCGTGTCATTTGCAATATCCCAGTCCCTGTTGTATGTATGATTATAAACAGCGAAAGAGAGAGTGAGTGGCAGTGTTGGCGTCCCGTAACGGTAACTGTAACGAAAAACGAAAATAACGAAATTTTTTTCGTTACAGGTAACGGAACTGTAACGAAAACGTTATTTTAATCAGGTGATGTTGTGTAACTGAAACGTAACGTAACGATATTTTTCTGAAAGTAACGTAACAAAAAACGGAAAAATTTTGTTACCTTTTTCGTTATTTTTTTAGTTACAAATTACAAAACAAACCCTTAAAAAACTCTGATTTGTGTAGCTCTAGCTATGAAAATTTGAAGTGAAGTCAAAAAAAATGACTAAAATGAGTTTTCAGTGTTTTCATTTGTCTGATTTTGAGTGCTGTAACGCTATATTTTTCGTTACACTGGTATTTGAACCTTCTTGTAACGTTATTTTCGTTATTTTTGTCACATTTTTTCCGCCACAAATGCATTTTACATCAAAATATACGTTGAAAAAACACTTCTGTAACAAAAAAATTGTAACGGAAATAACGAAAATAACGTAACGAAAAAATGTAAATACAGGTGTAACGAAAAATACTGTTACAGCAACTTTTTCGTTACAAAATACCATAACGAAAAACGTAACTAAAAAAATATAAATTTTGTAACGTAACGAAATAACGGAACGAAAAAAAATATCGTTATGGCCAACACTGGTGAGTGGGAGAGTGAAATGAATGAGAGAAGAAAAACACAACCAAGTTCGTATTATTCGTACCACCATCGACGTTGTGTTCTATATTTTATCTTTTGGCTAAAAAAAAAGAGAACCGATTGCACACGTAAATACGAGTAAGTGGGAGTGTGTGAGAGTCGAAGGTAAACGCGCACGTGGTAATAATCACGCGAACAAGCGAGGTATAAAATTTAAATTTTTATTACCCTTACGAGCACACAGCTCAATCTAATTAAGGTCTGCTGTCTGCACAATGACAATATTCAAAAACGAATTTACTCCAAACCGTGGAAAAAATACAATTAAACATGCACGTCATTCATTACGGCTTCGGCTTATACCTCGATTACTTGTATTATTACGCAGCTTAGCCATCATAATAACGGATAATGCTGCTATTTCAGTTGTTATTGCTGGTTTTCCATTCTCGACAGAATATATATGCTAAATATATGTACCTAAGCCAGGGAATCAGCGTATCCTTGAAAGGGAGCTTTTTTCCAAGACCTAACCGGTTATGTAATTATTTCGTATGATTGCAGAGTGACATGACGTATTCTAGGAATAAGCGGTAATAAATTACTCGTACGAAAAAAAGTAACAAAAAAAGGCAAAAACAGGGTACACAGATTTAGCTTTTTTCACAAAAATTTCTCAACATGAAAATATACTTCTGACACAAATACGTTTTTTTTTCATGAAAAATTTTGACAGGTTTCATTCAGGACGAAAAAAATCGTTCTCCCCAATCAATGAATTTATTTCTAAAATATTAATCTTTCCTGGGGGGGGGGGAAGGTCGTCTGCATTTTTTCAGAAAATTGGAGGAGAGTCGATAAAAAGTTGTTGGGGGACCTCAAAAGACTACAGGAAAAACTTTGGATCCCTGGAACGAACCACCACTTTTCTATGGGGGGTTTCAAATTTAAAAATTTACCTAAAAAATCTAAAAAAAATGTTTTGAATTTTTGAATTTTTTTTTTTTTTGGTGATTTTGCTCATACGACATCAACTAGGAAGCAAGAAACCAGTTTTCAATTTTTTTCACCCTCTCAGGGGTTTTGCATGACTTGAATAATTTTACGATTTTCAACCGATACATAATATTCAAAAGCTGTACTAAATACCTACCCTAAAAAAGGGGGGAAATTTCAAAACTGGCGTTCTCGCTTCCAACTGGTAGAAAAAAATGTTCAAGTCAAGGGTAACAAATTTTTCCTGCAGTCTTTCGAGTTTTCTCACAACCTTTTATCGAATTCCCCATCCCATTTTCCAGAAAAAGTCGAAGATGACTCTCATCACATTTTCTCTCTTCTTTCAATAAAATCCAGTTCTTGAGATACCTCCATTTCCATCATCACAGAGCTGGAGCAGAGAAGACTTGGAAAGAGATTTTGCAACGAGGAGTCTAGAAGGGTGGATTCTCAGAGTTGCAGCTGCCCAATCACACATTTTGACATTTTAGAGCCTTTTTTTGGTGGAAAAAAATTAGCCCCAAGAAACACACTTTTCTCACTCATGTTGAAAGTTGTCCTTAAAAAACTACCCTAACTGGAACATAACCTAAAAGTACCCAATTGTTCATTTTAAAATTTGGAGCTTCGTTTTTGAAAAGATTGAGCCCTGGATAAATACCATTATTCTCATTTAAGCCAAAATTGGGCCTCTGAATACGATTGCAATTCAAACGACTCTTAGAAATATAATATGTATATGTTTCTTCTAAATAAGAACCGATCATTGGATTTTTTCTCATAAACTTATAAAATTTTTGGACTATTCTGAGATATTTCTACCCTTATAGGACTCTTAATTTTTCGTATGAGCAGCTGAAATTTTCTGAGGAGCTCCCTTGAAGATCCCTGCGCTCCATTTTCACGCACTCCCGTCCCTCTAGCTCCTCACTGAGTTATTTTCTGAAGCAACAAAAAATACCTAAAATAATGTTTCTCGATCAATATGCCATATGTATTTTCCCTCCCCCTCTCACACCTTTCAATGAGTCCATTTCTGAATCAAAATAACTCGAAAACCAAACCGAAATTCGTCTAGTTTTTTTTGCCTGAATCAATACTTCACGTATTTTTACTTTCTTAAAAACCACATCAACCCCACAAGCATTTTTTTCAATTCATATTTTATGAACTTTACGTATTACTTACACCTGATAAAAAAATGAGAAAGTATCGTGACAGCTCAAAGTTCACAATGTACAAATTACCTGAAAACCATCACAAAAGTTTTATCCTAAATTCTGAAACAATTTTGCCCTAAACAAATCATCAAATTGAACGGCCTTGACCTAGAAAAATGTTCACGCGCTTCGACAAAAATTCGAGTGTTTTTTTTCGACCACTTTTTCACCATACAACCCGTCACTGTCTCTCTCTCTCTGTAGCCGACGACGTTCAAATAAAAATCAACAAGTTGACGTTTTCATCGAGTTAACTGAAGAAAAACTGAGATACGAATTTCCGACACAGATGAAAAGATGAAAAATACAAAACAAATACCCAGGCCGGGCATAGCGTGAAGAAAACATCAGTAAACAGACGAGTCAATATTACACCATTAAATTTCGCTCTTTACTCGTACCAACTCAATTTTCAATTTATACCCAAATTCGAGCAAAATAACAAGATCATGAGAGAGTGAAAAACGATAAAAATACATATTCAACGGTACACTCGACACTACTCGAGAGACGAAACTTTCCCTAAAGGACGAAGAGCTTATAGTACTCTTATTTCAGCTGTTCTAAATCGCTGCCCTATATATTTTTTTCTCGTCCCTGTGCGATCCACTATGGTACGTACTAAATTCACCTTTTCGAAAAACGCGCACAGGGAGTATACTATAAGGAAACTCCTACCAAGGTCACCGTAGTCTAATTTTTCTCGGCAATTGCGCGCGACTGCCGCAGCTGACGCCGTAATAGACGTATACGTATTCTAGCGTCTTGAGCGAGTATTGGCGCTAACACAATACAATAGAACGAGTCTGATCCGCCATCCACCCACCTCGCCGGGAATAAAGTTCGACTTTTTGACATTTTTTGGCTCGAAGTATCACACTCTAGCTACGTCTCTCCGGCTCCGCGTATTCTCTCTCTATCCATATTTCGCTCATTTACTTAGAATGATAAACCTCGTAGCACCGAATAGTGGGGATCGGGGACGAAGAGTAGTTAGGTACTTGATAATGATTTTTGCGCCGAGTCAATGTCAAAACCGCTTTCCTCGCTGCTTCTCCCTTGATCATACTTTGATATAAAATTCTCGTATTACCGAGCTACGCGTACATACATAGTGTATCTATACAGTAAACAGGTACAAAAGCGATGCTTTTTGCCGCTTCATTAGAGCGTGAAAAATCGAAACAAGCTGTGCAAAGGTGTCTTTTGAAAATAAACAAGCTGGTGATGAAGTATGGACGCAAATCGATACGACACGTTACGTGAATTTACGCATTTGTGAAAAGGTAAAGGATCGTGTAGACATCTGAGTGACATTTTCAAAATTAACAGTGACGTTATTAACTTCCTTTGGCGATGAAACGTAACCAAAATTTTCCATTCTGTTTTCAAATCCAAAGACCCCTAGTTACTCTGATTAATTTTCCCCGAAAAAATTGAAAAAAATGTGTACAGTTTTGGGGTACTTTATCATAAGTTAAGTTCTTATCACAAGGAAGATATCCCGTAAAAAAATTTTGAAACGAACAAAGAAATCAGTTTTTTCAAAAAATAGTAAAAATCATCAAAAATGGTTGAGGTTCAACATATAAAATTTTAATGACTTTTTCTACCTTATGTAGACCAGAAATTAAGATGTACGGTCTATTTTGGAAATTTTTAGGATTTTCCCCCAATTTTAAGAAATATGCATTTTTAATCAAGTCTCAGAAAAATTTTCTGGTCTAAGTACATAACAAAAAAAAAAAAAAAAAAAATGATTGAGGCCAATTTTGGTATTTTGTGCAATTACCTACAAATAAAGTTAATTTTTGTCTTTTTTTGAAAAATTGATGGCTCCAGCGCGATCGGAAGATATTAATCGATCATGAATGATCTTTTTTTCATTTTAATATGCTCTCCAAGAATCATCTTTTCCTCGGCATTGGAACTCGCAAAACTTGTTTTCGTCATTTTCGGTCCTGTAACTTCCTTCAAAATTGATAATTTTTTCATTGACTAATTTTAAATTCACTAGCAATTTTATAGGCGATTGTGATTAGTCCAAAAACACAAATACTGAACGAGATGAAAAACACAATCCTGATGAAGACGACCCAAAGGAAATAGAATTCCAATCCGGGAGCAAAAAATGGGGAAAAATCAGAATTTTACCAAATTGACCTAGAAATACTGAAATGAGAATGATCCCCCATTTTCGAACCTGGAGCCACTGACAGATTTCTGAAAGTAGAAATTTTCACAAAATTTTACGCAATGAATTTCAAAAGCTAAAATTTATTTCATACCCTAATTTTAAACATGCTTAGGTAATTGAAAATGGTTTCAAGTCGTTTTGGAGCCTCCAGCAAATTTTTGGAAATTCCAGTTATCAAAAAAAAAAAAACGTTCTAAATTTGTCCAATTCAACTTTAGCACGCACAAACGCACTTGGAGCTTGATAGTGACCTATTTGATCGATTACACGTCATTTTTCCTAAATCTTTTTTGCCATTTCGAAACCCCGTACGCATAGTTTTTCAAGATTGAAAAATATACGTTTCCTGAACCCACCGAGAACCGATTTTGAGAAAGTTACGTGTAAGTAATTGTTTAAAAGTTGATCTGTGCAGTTTTTATGACACGTTTTGAAAATCTGGAATTTCCAACTTATGGCTGGAGGCTCCAGAAAAGCTTGAAACCTACTCCAATCGACTGAGCACGTTAAAATAAGCATACAAAGTAAAATTCAACTCTCCAACTTGATTGGGTTCAATTTTATGGAAATTTTAACCTTCAAAAATCTGCTAGAGATGCCAGAACTACTCAAAATGGCTCTAAACCGTTTTCAATCGATTCAAGGGGTCGAAAATAAGGAGGATGCCAAATTTCAGCGTTCTAGGTTAATTTAGTAAAATTTTGATTTTCCTCGTTCTTTTTTACCCAAAATTTTGATTTTCAAAAATTCACCAAAAATCGAAAAATGCACTTCATCGGTATTTGAAATTATTTTGGCTGTAATCTTTAGAACGCTGTTTCGATTCAGCTCAATCCAGTTTATAAATTTTTCAGTTTGTTGGAATTACTATATCCCTTATCCCTCATCAGTACTTACTCTCGAGAAAATGAACCCAAAAAAAGAGGAGGGAATGAAAAAAAGTCAAACCATCAAAAACAGTCATACGAATACCTACTGAATTATAGTTTTTCAAATACGCTGATTTTTATTCTGTTTGGCCCCAAAATCAAAATTGGACCCTTCACAAACATCAGCATTTTGAAAAAACACTAATTGTTTTCAGATATGTTGATTCTCATTCTGATAATTATTCATCTCACGTCAGACCCCCCCCCCTCCCCCTTCCAATAAATGAGGCTCAACATTTTGAAACATGCATTTTGTGTATCAGAATCTAACCCTTCTGGGAGAGCTTTGTTTCAATACCTTCTCATAGGATCTGCACAGAGAGAAAAATACTACTCATCACATGATGTGAACTTTTCCTGCATCTGAAGTACATACAATACTATGTACCTACATAGTCTTATTTTCTATGGGAAAATCGCACAAAAGAGCACGCAAATCGCAAATAAAAATGGGTTACGCTATCATCGACCTACAATAGAGATAGACGAACGTAATACCTACATACGATGGACTGGCCAAAGAGGACGTAATAATTCGCAAAAAATTAGATACTATTTTGTCATCAGCATCGACTGCCGGCTCTCTCCACCCATCCCATCTCCAGTGGTAACACTGCTTATGGCGAAACAACGCGTTATTACCGGTTACGATTACGACGAGTGCACAGCCGCGAGCGGGAACCGGTTCAAACGCGGTAATTATCATTAGCCGACTGATAATGAGCCATTTATGCACAGCACCCGCGCCATAAATCATATTTTTAAGTATGATTTATACGCGCCAGTCAATCCACCGCTATTCTCTCCAACTCCAAGTTCTGTACGCGACACTCGACACGACGATGCGATTTTCTCACCGAAAAAAAAAAAGTGAAAACGCGGAAATATTCGATCGAAGTGAAATTACCTCGTGTAATTTTATATACAAGTACCTTCGCGTCTCTTGGTCTTTTTCGCGTATCAGCTCTTCTCGTATGCGACAATTACGACGTATGTAAATTTAATTATAGCAGCCGAAGCGCTAGGATAATGCAATGAACCTGGGTGATTTTGAAATTCGGTCGTGTGACGTACGGGACTTTTAACAAAACGTCGGGATGAGAATGAGATGAAGAATTATGAATTGAGGAAGAAGAAATGAGAAGAGCTCATGGGTACTTACCACGTCGTCGTTGGGTGCGCATTCACAAAATATATTATTCAAAGAAGGCGGGTGCGTTTCCGGTAACATTCTAATCAGCTCGACTCCAACTCCGTGCTGTAAAAAATGAAAAGCGAGCCGCATTAATAATGTACCTACCTACAAGAAGAACAGTAAAAAAAAGTCATGCTCGTTGCGACGCCGCCGACGTGTAATTTATTATCGAACGAATAAAGTAACTACATGTATTGAAAAGGAAAATGAGACTATAACGTGGGAGAACGAAACACTTGCACGTAATATGTATGAAAAAAGTAAAATGTTATTTCGAATTCGGTGCAAAAGGGTAGGTTCAGGAGAAGGTAGTCGAATAGGCTCCTGGCGGATATTCAAACAGAACAGTGGCCCAAAATAGAAGACCAATCAGATGAGAAGAAATTTTTAAACACTACCAATGCCAACAAATCTTTCAGGGGCTGTATAATCCTAAAAACCACCATAAACATCGAATCGAATCAGATTTCAATCACTATTACTAGCCTCTGCACATTCAAAAATTAAATTTGAACGGTCGACCCTTGAATGAGGATTTGTGTGGCGATCTGTGGCGATCTATCAAAACTTTCCATGTGAGAGGCATCCCGAATGCTTGAAGGAAAGAAGACTTCTTTCACAATGAACCATTAAGAATTAGGGGTTGAGTCAGTATTAATGATGAGCCGATCCCGGTTGTTAGTGCAGCACCGGGTCGACTCGTGGCGGAAGAGGAGCAAGCCCCTGCTTTTACCGAGTTCCAAAAATTAGTTCAACATACTGGTACCCGGAGGTACATATCAGATGTTAAGCTGATAAGAACAGATACTACACTTTGATCTTAGCTCATTGAGCCGAGAAGCGATGCTAATACAATGCAAACATTTTCCCTATATACTATTCGGCGCAACATTTCATCTGCGAGTAGTATAAAACCTCACTATCAACACCATGATGACGTAAACAGATAACCAACAGCATGAAACATTCAAACAAATATTAATTAAATTACTCAAAAACTTGAATTTATAAAATTCTACTCGTAAAACGCTTTTTTTGAAAACTTCAAATCAATGTGGAAGGGGTCCAAAATGTAGAGGCCAGTCTTCGACTTGAAAAAAAAGTTGGATGGAAACTGCAGGACAAATTCTGGATTCCTGACTTGAACACTCACTTTTTTACTGGGGTTTGAATTTTAAAATTTGCATTAAAAATTTTAAAAAAATCATTTGGTTGTTTATGTAATTTGATTATATTTACTACTTACTTAGAAGCAAGAAAAACAGTTTTTGAAATTTTTTCACTTTTTCAAAAAAGTTCATTTTTCGGAACTTTCAAATTGGTCCAAATTGTATTATTTTTGTAAATGAAACCTCTGGAAAAATAAAAACAATTGAAAACCAGCTTTTTTTCACTTTCAAGTGGGTGTACTCAATTATTATTTCCAAAAAAATTCAAAAAAACTTTTTTTTGGTTGAATGCAAAATTTTTAGTTTTGAAACCTTGATAGCAAATTGATGGTTTAAGTCAGGGATCCAAAAAATTTTTCTGCAGTATTCTGACGTGTCCTTTAACTTTTTATCAAATCTCTCATCCAATTTTCCAAAATAGGTGAAAGATGCCCAATACCTTTTCTACCACTGGTAATTTTTCAGAATTTCTCAAAGTTTATAGTATATGAATTAGGTCTTAGATCCCCCGGAAGGTTACCAAGTGTCAGGGGTTCCTGAAATGGTTCAATCTAATTTATTAAATGAAAATTTATCGATAAAATACATAAAAATTGACGAATTCGATTCAAACTCAAGTTGATAGTGAGGTTTGGCATCTTTGATGAAAATTTTTTTTGATCTACCCGGTAGAAAAGTGAGAGTTCCAGTCAGGGATCCAAGAATTGTCATTGACCGGTCGTATAGACTACTTCAAAATTTTCCACGTGAGAGGAATCCCGATTACTTGAAGGAAAGAAGACTTCTTTCACAAAGAAACGTCGAGAATTAGGGGTTGAGTTAGTATTAATGATGAGCCAATCCCGGTTGTTAGTGCAGCACCGGGTCGACTCGTGGCGGAAGAGGAGCAAGCCCCTGCTTCTACCGAGTTTCAAAAATTAGTTTAACATTCCGGTACCCGGAGGTACATATCAGATGTTAAGCTGATAAGAACAGATACTACACTTTGATCTTAGCTCATTGAGCCGAGAAGCGATGCTAATACAATGAAAACATTTTCCCTATATACTATTCGGCGCAACATTTCATCTGCGAGTAGTATAAAACCCCACTATCATCACCATGACCTAAACCGATAACCAACAGCGTGAAAAATTCAAACAAATATTAATTAGATTACACGAAAACTTGCATTTATAAAATTCTAAAACGGTTTTTTTTTAAAACTTCAAATCAATGTGGAACGGAGCCCAAAATGTAAAAAAAACCACAATTTTTTTTTACATTTTTTACTGCATTGTCCCTTTAGACCTTAGGGTGGGCAGTCTTTGAATTGAAAAACAAATTGGAAGGGGATTCGATAAAAAGATGAGGAAGGACCTCATAAGACTGCAGGACAAATTTTGGATCCCTGACTGGAACTCTCACTTTTCTACTAAGGGTGTAACCCGCTTAGAACATGCAAGTCGAAAACGCTACAACAGTAACTTAAAAAAATTATGTTTTAGACACACAAGTACAACTTGAAATTTCTCCTTTCACGAATCCCATTTCAGAACGCATTTTCCCGCCTGAAGTGGTAAATTTAGATCAAAAAAAATTTTCATCAAAGACGCAAAACCACACTACTTATCAACTAGAGTTTGGATGAAATTCGTCAATTTTTACGTGTTTTATTAATAAATTTTCATTTAATAAATTAGATTGCACCATTTCAGGAACCCTTGACAATTGGTATCCCTTCCTGGGGACCTGATTCATACACTATAAACTTTGAGAAATTCTGAAAAATTACCAGTGGTAGAAAAGATAGGCTATATTTCATTTATTTTGGAAAATTGGAAGAGAGATTCGATAAAACGTTAAGGGACATGCCATAATACTGCAAAAAAATTTTGGATCCCTAACTTGAACCATAAAATTTGCTACAAGGTTTCAAATCATAAAATTTTGCATTCAACATTTGACCAAAAAAAATAATTTTTTCAAAATTTTTTTGGAGATAATCGATTACACCCACTTGAAAGTGAAAAAAAAACAGGTTTTCAATTAATTTTATTTTTCCAGAGGTTTCATTTACAAAAATAATACAGTTTGGACCAATTTGAAAGTTCCGAAAAATAACTTTTTAAAAAAGTGAAAAAATTTCAAAAACTGTTTTTCTTATTTCTAAGTAGGTAGTGAATGTATGTATAATCAAATTACATAACAAATCAAATGATTTAAAAAAAATTTTTAATGCAAATTTTAAAATTCAAGCCCCCGGTAGAAAAGTGAGTGTTCAAGTCAGGAATCCAGAATTTGTCCTGCAGTCTTTTGAGGTCCTTCTTCAACTTTTTATCGAATCCCCATCCAATTTTTTTTTAAGACGCAGACTGGCCTCTACATTTTGGACTCCATTCCACATTGATTTGAAGTTTTCAAAAAAAGCTTTCTAGAATTTTATAAATTCGAGTTTTTGTGTAATCTAATTAATACTTATTTGTATGAATTTTTCATGCTGTTGGTTATCGGTTTACGTCATGGTGATAGTAGTGAGGTTTTAATACTCGCAGATGAAATGTTCCGCCAAATAGTATATAGGGAACATGTTTGCATTGTATTGACATCGCTTCTCGGCTCAATGAGCTAAGATCAAAGTGTAGTATCTGTTCTTATCAGCTTAACATCTGATATGTACCTCCGGGTACCAGTATGTTAAACTAATTTTTGAAACTCGGTAGAAGCAGGGGCTTGCTCCTCTTCCGCCTCGAGTCGACCCGGTACTGCACCAATATCCGGGACCGGCTCATCATAATCACAAATCAATTCAAATCTGCCTCAACAGCTCAACTTTTGACTGATGTAAAAGTCGAATGTGTCCAAAGTGAAGAAGTTTTCAGATGTTTCAGACAGATCAGTGACCAATAACGGATTACCATAAATCATCATTCAGGGGATGTAGAATAGAATACACCATCATAAAAATGTGGATTGGTCATGCCTTAAATTCAATTTTTGGATGTGCAAAGGCTCGTGATGATCTAAAAATCTATGGCTTATTTCATTTATGACCTAGCAAATTAACTCATGCCTCATGGTGGTGTTCTGACCTCTGAAGCGTCCATAGGATTTATTGGGGTTACAATTTTTGAAAAATGTTATTTAAAAACCTGTATATGTAATACGTATGTACATTGCATAATTTATGCAAAATTAATTTCATAAATTTATTATGTACGTTGGGAAAAAATCTTGAAAGTAGTGAAAGCACATAAGTACGTAGGTAATTTTTTCGAAATAACATTTCTGTCTAAAAAACAAAGGCAAATAAACAAAAACCCACACAAATGAAATTCATTCGTACGAAAAATATTGTTGTTGTGTTTTCAGTAACAAATCTCGTTTTCTTTTTCCCCAATACTCGTTGATAAAATATTCACCAACTCGTAGGTACATTTTTTCAAGTATTTGCTGAAGTCTGAAGTTGACATTCATCAAATTCGAGTGTAGTTTTTACGATAATATTTTCAATTCCAAAAACTGTATAATTTTTCTATAAAAAAATAAATCTTATCATTTCGTAATGAAATTGTTTTCAAAAGAAAAGAAATTATACGTAAATCAATTATTCAGTTGAAAAAAAACCTTCATACATGATGATTCATGTTCGATTCAAATCAACCTAATTCATCAAATCTTATCAAAATACATATAAAAAAAATTATCGCGGGTAATTCGTTGGTTATGATGAGTCAACTCAACAATGGGTTTCATTTAATGCAAAAAATACATTCAATGCGGTAAACAATGATTTAGTGAAATGAAATGTTGATATCATTAAAATTCCATGCAATTGACTCGAAAAATTCCAAAAGTGACTTTGAAAGTTCTGAAAGATCTAATTGAAAACAAAACAAGTAATTTTTAAAAAGTTTCAAGTTGAAAAATTATGAAGTTTTTTTAAACAAATGCCAAAAAGAAACTTGAAAAATCTGAACGTTGATTTAAAAATTCTAAAAATCAAATTGAAAACCCCAAATAACTTTCAAAAAATTTCAAAACGACTTTTCAAATAATTCAGAAAGTGATTCCAAGGATACGAAAAATTAAAGTTAAAAGGAACTCTAAAAAATTACTTTTGAAAAAAATACCAAATTTCAAAAAATTGATTGTGAAAATCCCAGAAACGATTTTCAAAATTCTAAAAACCGTATTGAAAATCTCAAAAGTGACTTCAAAAATTCGTATTCTGAACAATAGATGTAGGTAATTGAAAATCTCAGCGGATCAGTGGCACACAAATTTTGGACGGACCTTCCACTCCAAAAAACATAAGTATCCAAGTCAATTCTCAAGTCTACAGAAAATGATTTGAAAAAGTCTAAAATTTGACTTGAAAAATCCGAAAAAGCAACTTGGAAAATGATAATTTTTAAAAAAATGTCTTCAAAAATTCAAAAATTGTACTGAAATTCCCCTCAAAAAATTTTTAAATAACTAAAAAAATTCAAAAAATGACTTGAAAACTCTCAAAAGTGACCTCCATAAATTTTAAACAGACCACTTAGCTAAAAAAAACACATATGTCAACTTCAAAAAAAATCCAAAAGGGGATTCAGAAAACCCAAAAAATTGACAAAAAAGACTTAGAAAATTCTAAAATTTGACTAGAAAACTTATTGTTAGCTAAAAATTCTTCAAAATGAAAAAAAGGTTAATCAAAAAATCAAATTTAAAAAATCTAACAAAAATCAGAAAAGCAGGCATCGTACCCAAATTTTTCTTTAAAAAAGTGACTTTAGTGACTTTCATCAGTGAAAAAAGTGACCAATTTTTTTTTAATTCCAGCGTTCAGGAGAGCAAAAAATCGAAAAACAAAAGCAAAAAAACGTTCAATATCTCACCTAAAAACTATTACTTTATTCTCCAGTCTGGCCCCACCGGAAAATCCGTTTTTTTAAATGTAAGAACGAGTATAAGGTTACCTACTTAGCTCATTTTTTCATTTTTAAAATTTTAGAATTTGAATGATGTTTTTTTGAAGGAAGTTGATTTTGAAAATGAAAAAAAGACAGGCCTAATCGAAGGCGAAAGCTCTTGAAAATTTGTATTTTGAGAGGCATAAAAACGATGTTTTTTGGCTTTAGCCTTTAGTACTTGATTTTAAAAAAAATAAATTTTCATTTTTATTTGGAAAAAGAAAAGAAAACAAGCCCGAGCGAAGCGAGGGCAGAAGCTTTCGAAAATTGATGTTTCGAAAAGTAAAAATTTGTGTTTTTAATATTCTGAAATTGTTTAATAAAGAAAATTCGCATAAAACCCTTTCGAAAATGAGTAAAAAAAGATAATTTGGATTAAAAACGTTTTTTTTTTTTTGTTTAAAAAACGAAAAAAAATTCAAAAAAGTGACCAATAGTGACTTTTTGAAGAAAAAAGTAACCAAAAGTGACTTTTCGTGAAAAAGGTGACTAAGTCACAATAAAAGTGACCCAGTAAGATGCCTGGAAAAGCTATTCAAAGTGGCAAAAAAACGCTTAAAACTGTTTTTAAAATTCATCTCCAATTCTTCCAAAATTATCAAATTGAAACGTTTTTGAAAGATTTAAATTTTTAAACCATTCGGTCTCGAAAAATTGACAGAAATTACCTCATACCCAGTACCCACTTTTGGTAATTTTACTCGAAAAGTTACCAAAAACGATTCCAAAATATTTGTAAAATACTAACAGCAGTCAAGATGGTCTCGTCATCGCCAATCTACTCGCGATATTATTCAATCCATTCCACGATGACGACACCAAAAACACGATAAAACGAACGAGGGAATGGGTGCACGAGGAAACTCGAACAAATAATCTCCCCTTTCAGTTTACAACAAAGCCAAGATTTCGTATACCGAAGCGAAGGGTGCGTTTTATCTTCGCGAAATATGCAAGTGCGTATAAATGTACGTAAAGTACATAAAAACCACTCTCCTCCCCAGTATTAACGTACAATGTTTGAATGAGCATGAGTACAAAATTACAATTGCAAATGCACCAAGTCTGAATATCGTACCAATGAAAGTAGGTATACTACAAGAAGCGTACGTAGGCCATTTCAAGTTAACGAGATGTATCATTCAATTAAACTGCTATCGTATCGTCGACTCCGAGTCACTAGAATATGAACAGCAGAGAGCTAATTGAATTTCAAAAGGAATCACGAGCCCGCGACGAACCAGGAAGAGGTATTAAAGACTATAGTACTTTAAGAAGAGGTGAAAAAATACGCCGGCGTCCGACACCCAGTTAAGGTAAATCTTCAAAAAAAAATTATCTAGAAGTATTCTGCTCAAAGATGAAAATTTTTCAATTATTTTTGGACCAACAGACATCAATTTTTCATTTTTTTTTTTGGTCGATTCTTTCGACTTTGGGAGGCTTTACATGAGGAAACCACCATCATTTGGGGGACCGGGAGAACGTTTTTCATGAAAAGGAGCTTATTTAGAATGATTCTGCCCATAAATGAAAATTTTTTCACAAATTTCTACAGACATAAATTTTTTATCTACTCGTATTTCCATTTTTCCCAAATTGGGGGGGGGGGGGTCCGACGAAGGTTTTCACTTGAAAAGGGGATTATGTAGAACAATTATAATGTGGAAATTTTTCAAATCGTAATAATTCTGATTTTTTCAAAAAAGTGACCGCTATGGGTCAGTGTCCGCTACTGGCAATTTACCTACTTATAACGTTAGCCTTTTTAGTCAACTGCACGAACGGTACTGACCATGATGGCGGTCACCATACGTTAGTCATAATTCATAATGGCAAACAAATCCTGTCTAAAGGTCCTGTTAGTCGACGACGAATAATAAAATGTAAATAGCAACACCTACAAAATACCGTTACAGCGGCCCATATGAGATGAGACGACGAATACACCTGCGTTCGAGCAAACACAGGCTACAAGGTCGTCGAAAAAACACTTTCGTACGAAATTGGCATTTTTGTCGGCTCGAATTATGTAAATTTTATCAGCCTAATATACGGTTCACGTTGATGTATATTGTATACATTGGCCAGATGTATAAGTTATGTGTAATATTGCATGCTCTTACATAACAAGTTGTTCGGTTTTGCATGCAGGTTCGAACGTTGTTCCGATACGAACACGTTTCGACGAGACTTCGGTTGGTCGAGTTGGATTACATCGTATCGTCGGCGTCGTTATCTCGAATAAAAACAATACCTTCTCACTGATCGTACAAGATCATACGTTGATATTACGTATTACAATAGAATACCTAAGCTTACCTCAGCAACAGACTGTTTCATCGACTCGTTCAACGACTGGATCCAAAAATTGACTAATTCGTTGACGATAGCCAGATCCGAATACAACCAGAGGAAAAGCTCGTTAACCCATTTCGTGCTTTCAACTTCGGCTCCGGTGGCCGGCGGTGGTAAAATGATGGATTTCGGTTTAGTCGATATATTCGCAATTTTACCGGACTTCGATCCGAGCCTTTTCCTCACCGGAGGAGTCGACGGTACGGTTTTGGCAGCAGAACCACCGCTGGGTACATTTTTACCGCTGGATAAATCTTTGACGGATGTTTTCGTCTCGGAGCCGAGATTTTGTGTTTTTTCGTTGGCCGCTGAGGTGGTAGCGGACGCTGCGATCTGTTTGGGTTTCTTGTACTTACCGTACAAATGATACAATATTACTACCGTTAATAATACGAATACGAAAATGCCGAACATATACATGGCGATAGTATCTAAAGTAGTATTCACGTTGCCGTCGAATGTGCAAATTAAGTCGTCGATTTTATCCGCCAAATCGGCCATATTGTTCCATCCTTTCGGCTTATTTGATCTACAAGTTTAACTAGCAGCGTAGGTACGAAAAATAAAACGAAAAATTACTATATCCACGAAACCAGCGGCGAAAAAATAATAACCAACAACGCCGATTCTACGTATACTTATCCTCTAAAATTAAAACCAGCACAAACACGACTGCACAACGAAAATAGCACAAAACACAGTAACTGCATATCGCATTACGAACTTCACGTCTTCGTCTTCCTAACACTTCTCCTCACACGCCGAACATCGACATCACACCGATCGTACCAAAAATGACCTATTATCAATTCGTACACAAAACACAAACTTTCAAAAAGCTCGCTCGCAGTGCAACCGTCGAATCGAATTCGTTAGCAGTGCTGACGCACCAACGAAATGAAATGTCTCTCGAGTAAAGCTCGGCGAACGTTAGCTAGATTTTAGCGCGATGAGCGAGCTAATGACAGACTGGACTGGAAATTACCGTATAATTTACCGTATTCGACGTTTCATTCTGACTCGATTTTTCAATTTTCACGGAAATTCGATTTCAATAATTTCATTTTCTTTTTCTCTTTTCCCCTCAATTTAGTAATTTGTTGGTCTTCGATCTTTTGTTATTCACTTTATCCGGACCCTGAATTCTAGAAATCAATAATATTAAATTAATTAATAAATCATTCATGAACGAACGAAGGAACACAAGGAATGAAATGAGTTCTAACTTCTAACACTTCTAACCGTTCTAAGAGAAATTATTTTTGTTTCTGATTACAAACTATAATGATCCTGATTCTTGAACAACGATTTTGGTAAGATCCTTAGAGTGGGATAATGAAATGAATTTATTTCTTGGACTTCAACAAGAATCACGAAATTGATGGAATGCAGTTCCCAGTTTTCTAACGTTAGAATCAAAGTTGATATACGAGTAAAAACATTGCACAGAATACGTCGTAAAGCCTAGAATATTAAAGGAAAACATATTCGATCAATGTTCGAGTACAGCTCATGACCGATCATATAATTTGTTATAATTAAAAATACTAATCAATAGCAGATATTCCCAATTCAAAATAACTAACGACAACATCTTCAACGATAAAAATAGTTTCAATCTTATAATAAATTTTGATTGTGACGAAAAACTTCACTTCATCTTATCAGAGCAAAGTTCCACATCAATTTGAGTTCAGAAAATATAAGAAAAGATCACAGGGATCTCAATAGAAATTAGACTAAATACGAACGTATAACTAATATTTCACACAAACCCAACAAACTGATACCTAAAACTTTGTTCAAGATCATTTCATAATTTGTAATTAAAATTTACAAAATAAGAACTGTTTTGATTGATACGAATTACTTCGTACTTAGAGAAATGTCAACTATCATAACAATCTAAGACCACTTTTGTAAAAAATAATTGCACACACAATTTCAAAACTAGTTTTCGAAAAACCTAATTTGAAAAAAAGTCAATAAATAAGGCTGATAAATATTACAAAATTTATTGAACGTTAATATCAACATATAAGTACATGCATTAGGTACTCAATACTCATTACAAAAAAGAAACACTACTAGGTGTAGTTACACTCAATTAATTAATAATTTTTCGCACTCAAACGAATAAATGAAGTTTCAATCATCTCAGATCGTTACAAATGAAAATAGGTACGTACACGTAGGTACATTACATACATCATACAAAATACATAAAATACAAACGATAAAAATTACACAAACGACAAACGAATAGGTAAGTAGGTACGAGTAGGTACACGAAACACATCACAATTAAAACTTGCAAAGTTGTCACACCAATAAAATTACTTAAATAGGGTAATTTGGTAAGAGTAATTGGATAAGGCAATGAGAGTAAGCGAGGAGGAATAGGTAAATTATTACAAAAAATGCTATGTAAATAAATCACTATATACCTTGGGCTATTACACGAAGAAAAAAAATCAGCATACATAATAAATATCCAAGTTTCAAACAAGCTAAAATAAACTTAATTCATTATAACACTACATAAACATACAGGCACAAGTATAGGTATAAAAAATCTATATCATAAAAACATACAGTAACAGTACAAAAACGAATAGATTAAAAAATATTATTCAATACAATAAAATTCTTTTCTCGACAGTTTTTCGACAAATAGGACACTCGGACATACGATCACCGCACATTTGACAGGTTCCGTGACCACACAGGAATATCATATTCTTCAATTTATCCAAACAAACCGGGCACATAGTCTGTAATTAAGCGAAAAAACACGCTCGTCGTTAGAATCGAACTTCTCTGAGTTGGTAAAATTTCATAATACGATTAGGCACCGTAGCTGTTTCGCAAAAAAAGGGGCCTTTTAGTCTTTTTCCATTACCGACGCCGAAACAGCGAGTGAAAACATCAAACGATTTTCTCGAGCAAGAAATTCAACTCCAGCTACTGTTTACAGAGAACAACAAGCAACAACAACAACAAAGAAAAAAAAGGGATACTGGAACAGCAGCCTACGACAGGATAGTCGGATTTCCTTCGATAGAAAAGGTACGAACAGGAACAATTTTCAACTGCTAGACTTGATAAGCTGAATTTTAATTTTTTTTCTCGAGAAAAGCAGGGAAAGACAATCCCTTGAATTTTGAAGAAATATCCTTCAACTAATAACTAGGTACGCATTCTGATACCATTTTCAGCAAATTACAATAAAACAGCTGCACACACGAAAATTTGCCCATTTTTAATCACAAAACACATGATCAGGTAATTAGAAAAATTAATCACTATTTTTTTTCCAACTGAATTGAAGGAACAAGGGGGTAAAAGATTATAATTTTCGTTCATGTAGTTATTTGTAATATTTGTAACTGTTTTTTTTTTTTCTGAGAACATAGACGTTTTAAAAATTGCAAAAAATTTATTGAGTAGAAAAGTGAGAAGACTTTCAGGTTGGATTCTGGCTGGAAAAAATTTAACCACAGAATTTCATATCTAAAATTACTATATACGGTCCTACTTGACCTCATGAAACACAGACAAATTGAAACAAATTCTTCATGAGTAAAAATTGACATCAAAAATCAGATAAAAGCTCAGAATTTGTTGAAATCATTCACTCCTCTTTTTAAAAAAACTGGGCTCATATTTATTTTTTTTTCAAAAAAAAGTAACTCAAAACGCAAGCAAAAAAAAAACACCACCAAAAAAAAACAGAAAATTACAACTGAAATATTTTGGTTGTTAATTTCAAGAAGTCGAACCATTTTGAAACTTTATTGACAAAAAAAAGATCCTTTTCGACAATTTATTTTAGATAATTATATTTTGGAAAAAAAGTGAATATCTTCAGCACCAATCAAGACTATTCAATTGCTAGCAGACTTGTTTTGTTTTTTTTGGAAATTTTTAGCAAAAAGCCAGACTTTTGGACAATTAAAAAAAAAGACTTGGAATTATTCACAAAAGAAGAGAATTTTTGTCAATAATAGGAAAAAGAAAAACTGAGAATTTTAGCAAAAACAACAAATGATGCTTTTTCGCAATCTTTGTCGAAAAAGCGATAATTGTTTCGATTTTTCGGTTAAAAAGCGAGAGATTTGGTTTTTGAACTGAAAAAGTCAACACAATAGCTGAAGTTAAGTGTTAGAAAAAAAATTTCTGATTTTCAAAAATTACTCCCCCGCCTCCCATATTTTTCAAAGGTTTATGCGAGTTTACAATTTTCTCCAGAAATTTCAACGTCCCTGGAATAGTTGAAAGTGAACTTCAGCTCTTCGTACGTATTTTATATTGAAGAAAGCAGGAACGAGGGAGGTGAGGGGGTAAAAGTCTCACATCTCTGTTCCATTTGAGAGTGTTTCGTTTCAATACATATTTAAAATTTTTAGAGCAGGAGTATTATAGAAAAATTGTGACTCATCAAATTGGTTTTTAAAACTCTTTCCTAGACCATTCCAAGGCCTCCATATCTTGAACCAGAAAATTTCATTTCAATTCATAAACTAGAACAGTAAAACTTCATGAATTACCTGAGCGAATTTTCGTTAATTTTAACAATTCTGAGGCACACAATCCCCCCCCCGTCAGTATTGAAACTAGAAAAGCTAATGCGGCAACAAAATACTTACAAATGGAAGAAAACGTCAATTTTCAAAATTTTGAGCATTTTAACTTCCCCTTTCTCCTAATCAATCTCAAGATCTGCACCCAACAAACTAAGTTGAAGCATTGGCTTCAAAATTTTCTACCTACGAGCATAAACATTCTTCAATTTCAATCAGCTGAATGTTCGCTGTTTTCAAAAATTTTGGGACTCAGAACCTTCTTTCTAAATGAAAGTCATTTTCCAATATTTACTTCACATGAATTTATCACTCAACAGTTTGAAAAAAAAATTCAACCAAAACGGACTGATTCAATTTAACAATTAAAAACGATAAAATTCTGAAAATATTTGCCACCATGTGTTGAACAAGGACCTTGGGCAAGGACTATTTTAATAGAAGTTTTTTGAAAATCGTCCAGTAATTTTTCAAACACCCAGTTTCAATTTCGAGGAATCCTAAATCCGAATAAAACACTCTCAGCATTTCGATTTTCCAACAACCGACTTTTTTTTCATCATAAGCTGACCAGACAGACCGGAAATCCGACCAACAAACTTTTCGAAGGGCGTGTTTTCGTTATCCGAATATTTCAGGCCATTCCAAGTTAGAATTTCGATTCACCCAAATCCTTTCATCGAATATAAATTCTTCATCATTAAACGAAAGATTTCATTAAACGTCCCAGCATTTCTTATCGGATCGCCACCTTCGTCATCACAATCATCATCACTGAACCTTTCGGCTTTCTCTCTACCTTTCTTCTTTTTTTCACAGCAATCAAAATATTTTGTTGCTGAAAATCCTCTTAAATATTGTAATCCTACGATGACGTTTCATCCGCATATACCTACCAGTATCACTATACTTTTTTTCATCTAATACCTTGAAAATTTACATCTTATTTTTTCCTTTTTTTCCATCCCAACTCGTCGGTGTATGTTTTTTTACGCCGTTGGAGTAACAATCGACAACGACGACGAGTTCATTAGGATGAAAAGTCAAAAGGCTTTCGTTTACAACACATATATGATAGGTAGAGGTACATTACATACATAGATAGAAAAATTATACACATAGGTATGTATTACTTGTTCTTTGATGTCTTGCAATTGTTGCTGTAATTTCTGTATATCGTACGTAGACGTATCTCGACTTCCGTTATTCATCAACGCTCCTCCGGTACTGGGTGCGGGTGGTGCGCTACTCGGATTAACTGCGCGTAAAAGCCCAACAAAAAAGAGTACAATTAGGTAAAAAGAAAAAAGAAATTACATCAACGTAGTCGTAGCACTACGTACACAAAACACAAAAGACGAGTCGACTACTACGACCACGTAGTACTCTATAAGGACGTAACTAGCAGAGAAAATGTACCGCGTATATCTCTCTCATTTTACCGTCCTAAGTACGTCGTAAATTTACTCTTAATTAATTCAAAATGGACTAAAATTCGCTTACCATTAGTAGGCGCTGTATTAACATTATTTGCATTTACATTGCTTATTTTACCGACATCCTCGACGATATCGGGCTGAACTTCGGTAATGCTTCCTATAAAAAATAAGTAAAAAAAAAAAGGCAAAAAATGCCAACCAAGAAGAGCACAGAATTAGACAGAGAAAAATAAACCAATTGAAATTCAGTATCGGTATTTAAATTAAATTGCGCGAATAGTCGCGTGCTCCTCCTTCTTCAATGGATTTCCAACAATACACAAAGAATGGCTAGGATGCTTTTGCAACAACAGCAAGAGAAAGAGACAAAAGGGTACCTACACAGGAACTCCGGAGCGGCAACCGAGGGTAGGTATATTTTAATAGGAAAATTTTCCTTTGTAATTTTCTCGCAGAATTCTTCCTTTTTACTTGAAAACACACCATAGCAGGCAAAAGGCGAGCGCGAGCGAAGCGAAGGCTCGCGGGGGGATTACACGCGGTATAACGTTGTTGTGAAAGCTAATTTCGCAAATTTTAAATTACACATAAAAACCAAACCGAAAGAAGAGAAAAAATTATCGAGCTCGTCGCCTGCTTGCCGTTATGTATTTTACTCGGCGAAGCAAGGCCGGGGCCAGGCCGAATCTCCTCTCTTCAATCTATAAACGTCGTACACGACATTGCGAAAGCTCGCGACGACTGTAATAAAGACAATTTTCCAATTGAAAATGTTATCGGTATAAAAATGGCTAGAGATTTTGATACGAAAGAGAAATAACACCCCGCACCGTGCCGCTCGTCCGGTCTTTATTTCTATATAGGCCTTTTTCTTCTGTACCCAATCGAGCCGCCGAATATTTTCGTACTTAAATTGACTATCGAGCGCCATTATAGAGAAATGAGCGAAATAAAAAAATAAGAAAAAAAGCTCGCAAGTTATATATTATACGCTATTCCGATGCCGAGATGAAATTTTTTGTTTGAACGCCGCTCCGCAATTCTCGAGTATTTTTTCGCAAAATGACGTATACGTGTAATTTTTTCCTTCTCGGAAAGCTCGCTGGAATTTTTCGCAATTATTATTTCACGGCGGCGGTGCTACGTCGACAGTTGCCATTTGAATGGGAAAATGGAGCAGCGTTCGTGTATTTCGACCATTTTTACTCCTCGTGTAGGTAATTTGCTGGCGGATTGGCGTACCCGTACCACTATATTGCGAGGTGGTTTTTGTACTTAACAGACGTTGGATTTTCAACGATTCTAATTTCTTATTTTTTTTTTCAAAAGAACGGCTGCGGTAATCAACTCGCTGAATACGGTTCAATTTTTCAATTCGAGCGAGATTTCGATAGAAACCTTGCGAAATAATTAAGACGAGGGAAATTTTTTGACAAATACAAAATTGCAAAATCAAAAATTTACAAAAGTGTGTTTTATAGAATGACCAAGCATAAAACCAGGCGAAAACTAAAAAAAAAAAAAAAACACCTAAAAACATGAAATAAAAATGGAATTGAGGCACAAAAGTAATAATCAAAATTATTTCAGATGATTTCTATCGCTAAAAATAACGAACGAAAATCATACATTTTTTCAATTTTTATGTAACAAAACGCCAAAAAATAAACAAAATGATCTCTTTTGAACTATTAAAAAAAAAAAAAAAAAAAAAGATCTGAAAGACGAAGAGTAAAATTCAGAAGTCAAAATAAAAAAGGTTTCGAAGAAAATAAAGGAAGATATCAACAATGGTATCGAAAAACTTCCATTCAATTAGGATGATTGAATATTTTATGTTACAGACTGTTTCTTTAGACTTGTCATTTTGTAGCTAAATAATGGCTTCAAAACAGCTTTTAAAAAAAATTTCAAAGATATTCCAAAAAAAAAAAATAAAAACAGTAAAAATATCAGACAAATGATAATTAAGTACGTGCGACGTCTAAAATATACGAAATTATGTGGTTCGGCTCAAAAAGTATACTATCGAACTTGGATAAGCACAAGATGACTCACAGCAAAAAAGGGAAAGAAGGGGTAGAAGGATGAATAATTGCTCAAGGGTCCCTTTTGAATTGACTGATTACATTTTCCAAAGCGAATTTTTATTCGAAATGGTCGAAAGACTGAAGAAAAAAATTTTAAACAACAACTATAAAATAACTATCTAATCAATTAATTTTCTTTGCTAATTTTTCTCATATTCTCTTCTCCTGTGAACGGTATGTTAGAAAAAATGCGAGAATAACGTTAACTATTGTTTTATAGTTCCTTTTTTTGGTGAGAAATTCCGAAATCAATTTGGCAGATCAACTTTATTATAAAATTATTATTTTGAAATGAAAGATTGGAAATTTTCAATTTTTTCAAAATAAAAATTTGATTAACTATTTTTTAAAAAAATGTTTTGAAATTTCAAACATTTTTCTAGTAAGGGGAAGGAGGAGAGTTAATTTTTCAATTTTTTATTGCCAGAGTCATTTTTCAATGTCAGAAAAATGCTTCAAGTTTCCTTGAGTAGGTATCTCAGAAATCAAAAATGGAATTCTCCATTTCTCACTTGATAGGCATGTAAAGATTTTATTCAAAATTGTATCGATATTAGAAAAATTTCTAATTCAAAATATTCATAAAACTCTATTTGACTTACAAAATTCAAACTTCTTCATACAGTTTATGTATGTACCCAGCCACGTTGGAATCTTAGGAAATGAAATTGTAGATATTAATGCAAAAACTGCCACCATCCTTTCTCCCCTTATATTTATCACAGCTGACGACCTCAAATCTATCTTCACCCAAAGCACACTTAAGAAATGGCAAAACTTTTGGTCCCTTCAAACCACAAACAAGCTCTTTCAACATAAAAAATTAGTCCATCCTTGGAAAAACCTCTCCCACTTAAACAGACTTGAAGAAATCATTATAACCAGACTGAGAATTGGCCACACAAAAATCACACACAATCACCTCTATGAAAAGGCCCCAAAACCCACATGTCAGTTCTGCCTGTCAGAACTTATATCTGTCCAACACTTACTATTTCACTGTCCCTCCTTACATCAGCACAGACTGTCCCTACAAATAGATGAAAGATCCCTATTCATACCAGACGACCCTTCCGAAATTAAAAAATTCTTAGACCTAATTAAAAAACTAGACCTTACCAACTCGATTTAAATCTCATATGACGGGTGTAATAATCAAGTAATTACAAACTACCAAAAAAAAAAAAAAAAAAATTTCAACAATATATAATTAAGTATTTTGAAAATGCCTTTTGCGGTTCTTGAGCATTCTATTTTTAAAAAAATATTTTTTTGGCTTTCTCAGAGTTTTTTCTCAGAATAACTTTTCAAAGTCAAAAAAAAAATGTTTTAAATTGTTTATTATTTTTCATTCAAAAAAATATATTTATCATAAATTTCAAAAATTTTGAAAGTTTTTTCGTTTTTAAAGCGTGGAAAAATGAATTTTCAATCTTTTTTAAAGCAGTTTTTGAACATTTCATTTTTTTTTTGAAAATATTTTCTCATATTATTTAGAATTTGTTTTGCATTTTTTTCAAATTTTTTCATTTTTTTTCAGAATAATTTTCGAACGACAGAAAATGTTTCAATTATAGAGCGTTTCACTGAGGGACACTAAGAGATCGAATCAAAAAAAAAAAAAAAAAAAAAAAACATGAAAAACCCATCAGAGATCTTAAAAATTAATGCAAGGAAACCTCATGAATTGTTTCCTGGGGATTTCAAGGAAAAGTGGTTCAGAAGGTAGCCTCTAAGCCATACACCATACCATAAAAATTTCAATAGCCAGTTTTCAGTTCAAGACCTAAAGTAAAACGTGTAAGTTGGAGACTTGAAACTATATGAAATTTAAACATTTCCACCAACAAGACACTTCCGAAAAAAAATCAATTTCTATCCTCGAATCCCTCAAGTCGAAACATACGAAAGATGATATCATTTTCCACACTCAAGCCAATGCCGGAATTCGCATAAGTACGGTATTTTCTTCAATTTTGATTTTCGAAAGAGAAAGCCAATCAAAATTTTAGATGCCAAAAATAAATTCAGCCATTCTGTAGATACTTATTTTAAATTCTTGGAGATGAATGATTTTAGTCTGAAGGCTCCAGATTTGCATGGTCCATGTTGATTTGAAAGTTGAAACCAAAGTTCCAGCTTTTCAGCTCAATTGTGTCACATTACAAAAATTATATTTTTTCATAAATTTTTAGTTCAATTTATTTTGGCATTTTATAAAAATTCGCCAAAATTCAAAAAATTAACTGGGGCAGCTGAAATTTGGGATTTTGTTATTTGATATGCTCTTTTCAAATATCCAATATATGTACATCGATAAGATCAAAAATTGATTTTCTCAACACACATTTTAATCTGAAACGGAGTTCAATTTTTAGTATTTTTCAACTACCATATGGAAATTCTATCCAGTAGAAGAGGAGCTACGTGACATGACGCAGAATTTCTGGAAGAGAGTACACAGGTATTTATGATTATACGTAAGTTGATTTTTAAACCCACCTTGACCACCACAGCAGACGATAAACGGCACCATTCGATCAATTTGCGATCTGCATTGGACACATTTCTTCATAAGGCAAGCGCACGATTCGCAGGCTACCATATGATTACACGGTTTAAACAACACCGAAGCTTTTTTATACGAACACACGATACATTCTTCAATCTGAAATCACAAATAATCAGCATCATTACATTATGTACAACAGAATTTGTAAAATCATCACTCGTCTCGCAGAATCCGATCACTCAGCCAATTCCATTCAGTCTACATACCTGTATCCTATTGGCGACTGGTTCTCTGCAAAGTAAGCATTTTTTAATCCTTGGCGAACACACCGAGCAACTGGCCACATGTCCGCAAGGTTTAAACAATATATCTCTCTTTAAATCCGAGCATATCAAACACTCATCCAGGGCAGCAGTTTCTTCTCCTCCTTCGCCATTACTACCTCCACCGCCCGAATCGCCTCTGAAAAAAGAAAAAAAGCAACGAATTATAATAGATTTTTTCTCCACATTCATTTTACATATCGTTCATTAACATCGCTTCGCTCGTAATCGCAAAATATGAGGATACTCGTAAAGCTCCATATTGCATACGGCTTGTTTTCGCGGCGCTCGCGATACAGGGCTCGACTCGTATAGTTGAAAACATTCCTTTAATAATCCGTATTTATTAACGGCTTGTTAAAAATTACCATAAAAACCTGGCTGCGGGCGAGAGAATACCCTCGTAAAAAGCGCCGTACTTTTCTAATCTACACGCCCAACTAATTCGCACCAAATGGCCGATCCTTCGCTGGGGTTTTATCTTCGTACCGTATACAGGGTGTCCTGATTACAAAGTTCACTCCTTTCGTGGATGAAATAGGCAACTTATTCGATTCTCGTGTAAAAATACGAGTTGAATTTTTGAAACTGAGATCTTTTTGAGATCCTACTTTTATTTAATTTGATATCAGGCAATTCGAGTGATTCCCCAGACAAGTTTTAAAGAAATATGAGAGGAAGAGGAACAGAATCTGAACCGAATCGTTCAATATTCAAAATACCAGAAGTAAAAAAATCACAGAATTCGTCGAGTATAGAATTTAGGACGCTTTGTACATTAAGCATAAAAGTACATAAAATTGTAAATTAAGGTCAAAATATTCTCGACGAAAATAAACAATTTTTTAGCCTACAATCCTTAAAAATCTTAATCCGCGTATAAAAAGTAGATTATCCGGTACTATAATCTCGCGCGTACACTGACGAAAGGACAGCTGAGACAAGTAAATTCCTCGCAAAATACTACAATACTTTACGTTAAATATATGCATTCGCTCGTATCCTATTCCTATTCGCTATACGTTTGCGTATACGATGTTATAATGCCAAATACGACGAATATACATACTATATATACACTTCGAAACTCTCTGTACAATCTGCAACGCAGCGCGTAGCTCTTTACAATGCACAAATACTGCATATAAATATAATGCGATAAGATTAATTGAGCGCTCTGCCATCCCTGCGAATCACCTCCTGTCTACGATATTCTCTTCGTCTGCCTTCATGAATCTCGTTATGCAACACAGCAGCGAAGCTACGTCGAATGCATGGAGTTGTTTTTTTTTATACGTTTTTGTGTACCCAGTGGTGCGGTGCACAGTACTACACGGCACACAAGTAATACGTTCTCTCTCGACGCAGTAGTACGAGTCGATGTATTTTTGGTCGAATTTTCATTTGAATTGAAGACTATTTCAAATGATCTTTCTTTCTCTTTCTCTCAATCATTCTCTTCTCGTATTTTAAAATCAAGTTTCTTTTTCAGTTCAATCTTAATTACCTCCTTCTTTCACGAATATTTCTCCTTTTATAGAAAATCCCCAACTGTAGAAAAATATCTGGATCGGAGACAGAATAATCGAAGGAACATCCAAAAATGAAGCATCGAACAAAATTTCGTGAATTTCAAAAATTCAATTCAATTTCTCAAGGAGGAAAATCAAAGATTTCTCACTTGAAAACAAAAAAATGTGTTTTCATAACCATCCACGTTCCCTGTTCCGAGCAACTAGAAAAGTTACAAGTTGAGATTTGCAGGGAATAGGATGGGTCGTTTTTCAACTTTTTTGAATTTTGATGGACTCTAGCGAAAAATCATGGCCAAATGACCTGAATAAGACGCGGGAAAAATTTCGAGTTTTTTGGTCAATGTTTGACCCCTCCCCCCTTTTGAGCTCAATATTTCCAAAATTGAAAAATTTTCCATCGTTTTAATTTTTTTTTTCAGTTTAGGTCTTTTAACATCTCTATTACTTGCTTATGATCGCTTTTAAGTCAATAGAAAAGTTAAACGTTCAAACGTAGGAGTTCTAAATTTTCAAAACTTCGAGCTCGAGGGGGTGAGGGAGTCTAACATTGACTAAACATTTTGAAATTTTTTCTGCCTCTCATTTAGGTCATTTGGACGTGATTTTTTTGCACGAGTCCACCAAAATTCGAGAAAACTTGAAAAACGACCTGCACTCTAGTAGGGAACCTAAAAGTAACACTAGTAACATAACCTCGAAAAAAAAAGGACCAGACTCATTTTTTTTTTCAAAGAGAAAATATAACATTAGCGACTTTAAAAATGACCAACTAAAAAGTAGCTACAATAGTTACAAACGGTGAGCAAAACATTTAAATGCAGAAAAAAATCACATTGTAAAACATTTTTTTTTGAAAAGAGGATTTTTGTCAATTATTGGCAAAAAACGAGACTTCATATGGAAATAATTGGCACAAAGTAATACTTTTTTGCAATTTTTGTGAAAAAAGTGAGACTAATTTACAACTTTTGGGTAAAAAAGTGACGTAATTTTTGACCTCATAAATCTATTGGTCGTGTGGTTTGGTACCATTTTAGAACTTCCTTTTTTGATTTTTCTGAGTTGAAAAAATGCTGAATTTCATGTTGCCCCTTTTCATGATTCCAAAAATGGAAAAATCTACAAATGTGAGAGATCCCCAAATTGGCTCAAATTCACCACTAATACGTTTAGGAGATGAATTTCAGTTATCTAGTCTAATTTCTTCACATTTTGATAGAAATTGATCCACTTTAGTGGTGGAAGTCGCATGAGGAAGATTTCAAGTTACTGAGTAACCAAGCCAGAGGAGAGCCCTCTAAATCCCTGGAAGCAGCGTTCCGTCAGAAGAGGTATTTTCCTCTCAGGGGTACATTGTATCTGAGCGAAGGACAAAGCTGACGCCCGAGCACGTCTCACAGCTTACCTTTCTGCATGAAAACTATAAGTATTCCGTTTAATTCGATTTGTGTCGAGTAATTCCTATTATTTAAGATTTTATATTAGATGTCATTTGTGTTCTTTTTAAATTTTTACACAGGGCGTCAATTCCTCAAATTTTTTCACCAGCGTTATCAAAATAACACTACGTTATTCCACAATTTTCCTGAAATGTCGTATAAGTACCTTCCTTATACATTTAAGATTTAATTTTTAATTTTCAATTCTAGTCTAGAGTTTTGTTCCTCATACTTTCGAGTTTTAAAACTTGAAAAAATTTAATTCCGTTTCTTTGTTATATTTTTTAGTTAAACTTATCTTTTCCATTTTTAAAATTAAAAAAAATTTATTTCGTTTCTTTGTTTTACTTTTTAGTTTTACTTTCAAACTTGTCTTCAATAATTGAGGAGCTTGGTTTGGAAGAGAGGTTATTTTCGAAACTCGCTGTTATTATTCAAGTCGGTATGTTGATGGATTTTGTTTTTATTTTCCATTAGATGATTCCGCAAATTGAAAGAGGTCCAAACGCCGTTTTTTTGGAAATCGAAGATGGAGATCCTAACGCCGTTTATTTGCAAATCGAAGAAGAAGATCCAAACGACGACGATGATGTTATTTATCTTTATGACGATGGTCTTCCCTTACCATGTGCTCCGTTTGAAAGAATTTTTTCAAAATTGAAAATCCAGAACCAAGAATTATTTTATAGTGTTTTTATATTGTAAGTTGTTCGATATTTGTCAATATTAAACAAACAGACGACGTTTATTTTTTATTTATACAAAGTACAGATAGGCTACCTGCGAGAGAATTATTGCAACCTAGACCAGCAATTCGGAGTGAGGGACTTGAAGCATGTAGAGCTTGTTAAAATATTTGAAATGGGGCAGAAATAATTTGGAGGTAGTAGAAGCGGTACAGAAAGGACAGAGTTACTAAAAAAAACAGATTTGCTGAAACTTCATTTCTTAGTATTTCAATCCCGTTTGCGAAAATACTTTAAAAACGGAATGGATAGAAATGCTGATTCATTCCGCAGCAACTGTATCCCGTTTAAACGAACTACAAAACCTTGCAGTAATTCTGTCCCGTTTGAAAGAATTCTCTAAAAAAGGATAGAGTTGCTGAGCATTCAAAAAGCAGTATTTCTGTCCGGTTTAAGGAAATCCTCAAAAAGGATAGAGTTGCTAAGTATCGAGGAAGCAGTATTTCTGTCCCGTTTACGGTTATTCTTAAAAAGGATAATTGCTAAGCATTCAAAAAGCAGTACTTCTGTCCCGTTTAAAAAATTCTCAAAAAGGACAGAATTACTGTATTGAGGAAGCAGTATTTCTGTCCCGTTTAAGAAAGTCCTCAAAAAGGATAGAATTGCTAAGGATTTAGAAAGCAGTATTTCTGTCCGGTTTACGGTTATTCTAAAAGAGGCCAGAATTGCTAAGGATTTAGGAAGCAGTATTTCTGTACCATTTAAAAAAATTCTCAAAAAGGATAGAGTTGCTAAGTATCGAGAAAGCAGTTATTCTGTCCCGTTTACGGTTATCCAAACGCCGTTTATTTGCAAATCGAAGAAGAAGATCCAAACGACGACGATGATGTTATTTATCTTTATGACGACGGTCTTCCCTTACCATCTGCTCCGTTTGAAAGAATTTTTTCAAAATTGAAAATCCAGAACCAATGGCAAAAGTGAGATTTTAGAGAATTGAATTTCCAATCGACATAATGTCGTTAGTTTTCTTCTAGGATGCTTATTTTTCGATATATTTGCAAAAGAAAGTAAAATTACCCCACCTTGGAATCAAAACTCACTTTTGCCAATGTAGGTACTTTTACTGACTGTCCATTATATTATCAAGTCATAAAAAACGATTTGTGTAAAAATAATACATCTATAAGTACCTTCCTTATACATTTAAGATTTAATTTTTAATTTTCAATTCTAGTCTAGAGTTTTGTTCCTCATACTTTCGAGTTTTAAAACTTAAAAAAAATTTAATTCCGTTTCTTTGTTTTATTTTTTAGTTAAACTTATCTTTTCCAGTTTTAAAATTAAAAAAAATTTATTTCGTTTCTTTGTTTTACTTTTTAGTTTTACTTTCAAACTTGTCTTCAATTCCGTTTTGAAATTTTTTTTTATTTAGGTACTTACCTAATTTCATTTATTGGTTTTAACTTTTGTAATTTTAAAATTTATTTTGTTCGTAGTCAAACTTTTTATTAGAAAAATTCTTAAATCAAAATATGTATGTACTTGTTTTAGTGGAGTGGTACTCTGGTATACTGAGACTGACTGTTATGTATGTACTTGAGTTTGAGTCAGAGTCGAAGGATGAGCATAATAAATTATTCTTTTGAGCAAAATTTGAAAAAAAAATGCTCATATTTGCATGTACATAATATTTATTTTTTATTCAGATTTTTTACGGCGAGCAAGCCACAATTTCCTTCGCCACCTTTCGCAGCTATGCTATACTATTCTAACGTGAATAGGTAAACAACCGGTAGTAATCAGTAATTTCTCCGGTAGTTCTCCGGTTGTATTTTTCAGGTGTTTTTCCTCCGGAGGAAAAACTACCTGAAATCCACACCACTAATTTTCGTGCTTTCTAGGTCAAATTCTCACCTTTTTCGTGCCGGAAGACATGACTTTACACTATCATCAAGTCATTTTCAACTGATTTCAAGATATTTCAACATTTTAAAGCAATTTTTACAAAATTTCGTTCAGGAAAATTACAATTAGGGAAGTTGGTTCAACAATTTTAATGATACTGAAATTGCCAATGATGACCAACAAATTGGTTACTGTATTTCAAAATATTATTTTCCCAGCTTCAGAAGTGATATCTTTTGATGTTTTGGCATAATTAACGCGAAATACTTCAAAACAAAATATTCTCAAAACGCGAATTCATCCACAAATGAACTCGCTCGTAATAAATTTCCTAGGGATTTAACTTGATGGTAGACCATTTTTTTTTCATAAATCACAGAAGGACCTGATTATGAGAGATCCATAGTTTCACTCGTCTCTGAAATACTCGTAAGAGTTTGAATCTCGGCAGAAATGTCCGTGGGTAGGGGGAGGGGTTTCCAAAATTCAAAGGAACCATTTCTTCGGTCAAAATCTAAGATATTTATACCTCTGATTTTCGGTGAAAAAACATTTCTGTAAATCACGTTGACTCCAATCTAAATCATCAAAAATATTTTCGTCGCCCTAGTGCGGAAAATCCGACCATAATGCTTACGTCCAGCTACGCCGCCGGCGACGACGTTAAGAAACGACAACGACGAAGACGACGTCTGCGACGACGATATTTTAAAATACGATTTCTCGCCTCATTACTTACTTTTGCTTCTCTTTATGGCAGTTTGTCAGTGCTTTGCATAGATTCGGGTCGGGACACAGATCCAAAGGCGTTTGACCTTTTTTATTCTTCATTTTCAAATCAGCTCCGTTCGCGGCCAATATGCAGGCTATAGACGACGACGATTTCTTCTCCGTGCTCTGATTTCCGAGTCCCATTAACAACTACACAAACATCGTTTCCCATTAGTAAAAAAAAAAAAAGACAAAGTAACGCACGAAGCAACATGAAAGGTTCAGGCAACAGGAGCAAACACGAAGGAAAAATTATTATTAAAGTCAACAATTAGCTCTCTCTCGTACATCGTCGTCGGTCGGTTGTTTAATTTACACCGACGTGTTTCTCGACGAGGAAAAAAAAACAACAACGAGGAAGCAAGCTCGTGAAAATAGCCACTTTTTCAGACACTTTACTCGGTTAGTTTGTTGTCGTCGCTGTTGCAGTCGCCGAAAACCATAGGCCACATTAATAATTCAAAAATCGCTTCGTTGCTTCGGCTTCGTCTCTCCTCCCCCCCCCGCCCCCACCCATCATCTTTCCGAGTGTTAAACCGCGAAAATTCCATTTTGTACTTTGAACCATGCACCGTGGTGGCATGGTATGGCATTTCCACCGAGTAAAAACATCATGTAACTTGTATCCCAACTCGTCCCCTGCCCCGAACCATCTTCGGTGCGGTTGGTTTAACAAAATAAGCCAATTTTTACGCCGAAATTCCATTCTCGTCTCACCCCCTTATGCTGTGTGGCAGCATAACCGCACACAGTTGGCCCAACTCCGACGACGACGACGACGTGTTCACTCAAGTTTTAATTTTCCTTAAACTTTTTTTTCTCCTCTCTTCGTCTCGGGGTTATTTTTTCAGGGTTGAAAAATTAATGTCGACGCTTCAAAAACTCAAATTTTTCAACGCTACACTCTTTTACTCGTGCTGGAAAAACTCATTACACGGTGCTCTTCTGCGGAGAACTTTTTTTTTGCACCTTTTACCTCCCCGTTGGCTTCCTTACTCCCTCGTGCTATCTATGGCACCGCGTACAACACAAGCTAATAAATCAATAACAAAAATAAAATATTTTTCCCAGCTGTTTTTCGTGACTTGGTTGGATTTCTTCTAGTTGTTTTGCCGCCTCTCTCTCTCACTCGCGCGCGCCAAGATTATAAAGTACACGTTGCGTCCTACTCCCCCCCCCGCCTCCTTCTCCTGGCAGCCCCCTATAAAGCGTCGGAGCGAAAAATACTATGCAGCCACGCAGTTTTTGGGGGCTGGGGGCGTCCTCGGTGACGAATAACACGTTTTTCTCGCTATGAAAGTAGTACGCGGCGCGCGAGACCGGCGAAAAAGCAGCGAAAGTTCGCCGTCGTCTTATTCTTTTTTCTTTTTCTTTCTTTCTTTTCCACCAGTCGAAATTTAATTTAATTTAAAAAGCTCATTTAAAAGACGCGATGACAAGCAGACTCGAACACGCTTTTAATTAACTCGGCAAAACAGTTGTTATTCGCGAGTTTTACACCAGTCATTTTTAGATATCTACGTAGGATTATTCTGCACCGTTCGCCGTTCACCGTTCTTCCTTCCCTGCTCTACAGCTTTTCACCGGGGGTGGATTTAGACGCCTATCAACAGACAGCTCTCCAGTGTACCTTTTTTCTCTATCCTCTCTAGATTCACGCACATTTACCTTTTACGTAGGTATTTCGCGAAAATAGCCGAACCCTCATCGTCGAGAGCTTTTTCCAGCTCCTTATTATACACGAAAGCTCACTCGAATAAACACTTTTACCTGGTTTCGTGTCCTGTTACTTATACTAACACACAGCGTGTGAGTAGTAATAGGACACGAAACCGGGTAATATCTGCATATTCGTTCCAAAAAAGGGATACGCTCGTAATTTACACGTTTTCTTCGAGTTTCACTATATATAAGGTTCAAGTTTTTGGCTACGTTGAGAACTTTTCATTAATCCGAATGAATTAACTCTCTTCGCCCTGCGTTCTCTCACACACACACTCTTTACCACGTGATGAAGGCTAATTTCCATATTTCTCGTATGTTTTTCTCGTTTAGAAAACTTTTTTTTTTTACTCATCCAGCCCAAAGGTACCTGTGCGATGCTCTTCTACCTAGTCGAGAGTCAACCCTTTTGCTTTTTCTCGAGTCATTTACCAAACGTGAAACTTATTATATTATAATGAGCCTTTTTCCTCGTTGAGCTAGCTTTTTTTTTTTTTTTTTTTGCTGAGGGTTGTAAAATGAGCTCTCAGATGTGTACTGGAAGCTACCTTTAATACTTCGCTAATATGCGAGGTCATTTTTGATAATTTGTTTTCCTTGCACGATAAGAGTATACGAGTAGAGGATTTAGACGAGAAATGGAAACTGAAGAAAGAAGGGAGGTTGGCGACGAATTAAGAAAAATGGCAACAGAAGATAATTTTTCAGAGTGGTATTCGAGCAGAACTTTCATGAATAACATGAGAAACTTTACAACCCTAAATTCTGATTGAGCTGGCATTATTTTGTCTCATTGAAAATGCGTTCATTCACACCTCACAAGATTGCCTCTCGAGGTGTCGTGTCCTCCTCCAATTTGAACAAGACCTCGATTTATACATAGAAAGATAAAAGTTTAAAACTTTTATCGGTCGAACTGATTTTTCGATTTTTGACGAATTTATAAAAATTTGATGAGGAGCGAATAATAAGTATTCGAGTGAGGAAATTATTTATTTAGTAAGACTTATAATTTTTTTTGGTGAACATGTAAAGGTTATTGAAATGTAAAATTTTCATATATATTTTTACTTGGGTCCGAATCTACTCAACTATTTCTGGCCATTCTGGAACCGCCAGTGCGATTTCAGATCACTCCAGAATTTTTGAATTTCCTCAGAAAGAAGTGGAAGTGAATTTGGGAAACCAAAAAACGAGTTGTGGCTTATTCTCGACCTACTCGACGGGTTTATCCACATTTGAACCAGTTTCTAGCCGGACACCTCGAGTGTGTTTTTTTGACCAGTATTTTTCACCAAGAAATATGGCCAAAAAAACACACTTGAAAAGAAAAGTCCTCCTAGAAACTTGCTTAAATCTACAGATAGACTCATCAAGCAATTCGAAAACTAACCACAACTCGATTTTTTGCCACTCAAATTAATTTCCATCCATTCTGAAGAAATTAAAAAATTTCGGAGAATCAGAAAATCGTGCTGAACGCTCTAGAACGGGTTGAAATAGTCAAAGTCGAAATTCCACTTCGAACATAACGATATACCTACAATAAAATTTTCAAATTTTCTGAACGTTACCCGAACAGAACGATATTGGGCTCTGAACAAATGATTCGATGTTTGGAACAAACAAACGATAACCGAACAAAACCAATGCCACCTCTACAGAAGGCCTCAGCGCAGAAAAATTTGGCAACATGGTGTAGGCTGAACGTTATCATTTGAGTACCGGGTGACCAAGAATAATGGGTTTTGATGTGTTCTGATAAGTTAAAAAGGAAAAAAATTTCCCTCAGTAAAAATTAGAAAATGGAATAACAATTGAGAAAAAGTGCTTTCGAATTATTGTTTCGATGCAAAATGAAAGATTATTTCGTGTTTCATTGAAACAATCACTCAAACGTCCATTTTTTACCTACGTGATCATTTAATTTTCTAATTATTTTCATAATGGAAATTTTCTCTCCTTTTTGATAACATCGAAATCCCTTATTCTTGGTCACCCGGTATACTGATTTTGGTGGGAATTGAGAACAAAATGAGTTTTAAATTAATTTTTTTCATGTAATTCGGTTGATTTTATTCTTTTAAATGGTTCAAAATGCCTTTCAAGTGCTGTGCTCCGAATTGCAAAGGAAATTACGATAAAGAGGGACAAAAGTTTCGATTTTTAAATTCCCAAAAGACGAAATTTTGAGAAAAAAAATGGATCAATTTTTTACGACAAGAAACACGTTTATACCAACGGTCAACTATATATATACGTTGAAACTTGAAATTTGCGTTGATAATTAAATTAATTATTGAAATTTTTTATATTCGTACGCATCATTCATCCCGTCATCCATTTTGCGCTACTCGTATTTGTTCATTTTTTTTTATCAGGTATGCGAACTACACTTCAAAAGTGAAGAAATAAGTCGTGACCCATTGACTAAAAAAGCAACATCGAAATGTAATGCCGTCTTTTCAATTCTGCCAAATTGCCCAGCACGACTATCGAAATTGACCCCTGATGTGTTGCCACGCGATAGTAGAGATGAGCGACGTAAGAAAATAAGAGCAGCTACAATGTGTAAACACCGCTTTAACCGAAGGTTTAATCACTTTTAAAGCTTTCCAAACAACAAATTATCTTTACTTCGTTGGAAGAATTTCGGAAACTTTTATCAACCAAAATTGAACTTTTTAATTATGGCGGCGAATTTGAAATTATTGACAAAGGTTCAAACATTACGTTTTTACGAATCGAATTGATTGATTGATGAATTCCAAAAATTACCTGATCAAAGATGAGATGTCCACACGGCATCATTGTTTTTTCCCCTCGTCTTTAGACCTAATTAGGGTATTTGTGGGAGAGAGGGAAAGGTTCTGCAACGGTCAGATGAAACCCCGTAGATTGAGCCACTTCAGTGTTGGGAAAAGTTTTTAAATGACTTCTTACCAAACGCCGTGGCCCTTCTGAGAAAATTTGTAATAACAAAGAATCTTTTTTTTTCAACGATCTTCGAATTTTTTGAGCATTTTTTTTTCAGTTGCGTTATTTAGAAAGTTATGGCAAAAAAACAAAAACAAAATGTGGACTCTATTTTTGATTCCTTCTCCCCGAGTTCTGTTGAGTTCAAACCTTAAAAAGCAAGCTTGTACTAAATAGCGAATCAATGCAGAAAAACTTAGAACCGATCATTTTGTGGTAACGATCAAGCTATTGGAAAAGAGCTCATCACCATTTAACAAATTCTTCAGACCTATTTCGGGTTTGCTTGTATAAAGTTGAAATCATTTTATTCGAATTTCTAATCTAATCCAACCAAATTGATACAACAAACTGAACTCTCCGAGCCTACGATTCGTATCCCTTAATCCTTCCAATTTCCACTACGAGCATTCACCTTTCTCCATCTCACGTCCACGTTCCGGACGAACAAAAAAAAAACTATTACATTTTGAGATGGGAAAACCAACAACAACCAACCTATTCTCCAGTAGTGTAAACCGTTACTATAGGGCAGCAAATTAAAACTCGAAACTGGCTTACCTTTCCGACATCATTAGCATCTTGTAATTGTTTAAGCTGCGACAGAGTATGATTGCGTAACGCTTCGTGTAAGGGGCTGTCTCCGTCTTTATCGGGAATATTTAAATTCGCGCCTTCTCTGATGAGTAACTGAAAATTAAAACATTACCATAATAATTAGCTAGCTTCCGTTCTTACAGACAGACCGTACAAGTCCGTCAGTCCGTCCCGTACACTTTATAGTAGTCTTTATTAACGTGCCAGTGCCACTACGAGTACCTACCTATCTATCTATCTACAATAACACGTAGGTAGCCCTATTATTCCGCGTATCCGAGGATTACGTCGCCAATACGCAGCCTTTTTACCCTACACCGTGCTTCCTGGCACTACGTCCCAGAAAGACAATTTACCTAAATTATAACCAACCTCCCACACCTCTATACCCTTTTTTACTTCATCCCTTCCGTGCGGCATTCAGAAATGAAACAATTATAAACGCCGGTGAGCTAAAATCAGCGGTGGCGCTGAGATGGAATACAGAAATTTTTCATTTCCATCGGAAACGAAAATAATCTCGGTTCAATGTACTACTGCTGCTCGCAGAGTGGAGCGTCAGTGCAGCGGCGGTGGGATGCTACATCGTGTCGCCGGCGTCGTAGTGTCCCAAAAATATACCTACGACATTCCTTCGACGTCGTCGCCGTGTATATTTGTAACTATCGCTTCTTCTTCTACGACTATTCCACACAGGAGAGTAAAAAAAAACACCAACTACGACAAGCATTTGGATTCGGATTTCTTACTCGTGGCACATCAAATGTATTAAGAGTACAGAACATATTTGTACATAGGCACGTGACAACGACAACGATCGCGATAATATTCGGGTAATTTATACTCGTACCATCCGAATATTTTCAACTTACTCGAACGATTTGAGGATGTTGCCTTTCCACAGCCAGATGCAGCGCTGTTTGTAGGTTGTGATTTTGAACGTCCATGTTGGCTTTGCCTTGCCTGATTAATAATTCGGCTACTTCGACGTGATTGTTTAACGCAGCCAAATGCAACGCTGTGTACCCGTCGTCTTTCTTCTCGTCCACCATCCACGTTCTGGGCAGTTTCATCAACAAAATGCACATGGCGCTGCAAAACACACAAAAAATAACCTCTCGTCAGTTTCATTGCACCAACGCAACATATGCATATATTACATACGAGTATAACGTCATTGTAATGGGACGCACGCGTACCAGAGAGACGCCTGCGGTCTGTCTTTTCTCATTTTATCTCTCTCTAAAATTCTAAACGATTATAAATAAATCGTAAAATTATGTAAATAAAGGAGAAAATTCGTCTCCCTGTACCCGATTTACGATTATATCAGTCAGACGTTCATTTTTTTTCTCCACAATTCGCTCATCTCTCGCGCAAATAGGATGTGTTCTATCTAGATGAGACATGAGACTTCGTAGTGATTCAGAGTATTTTAGGGTAACAATGAGGCCTTTCACTCAACAATCAAATTCAAGTTGGTAGGTACGAGTATATTCACCTAACCTCTAGGTTCTAGGTCACAGAGACAAGCGTACGTTGAATAAAAATTTTCATTTGTTTCCATCGCGATAAGTATATTCTTCGAGACAAAAATCAACATGGTTGAGATGAAAGGAAAGTAGGGGTCTGAACTTCGAAACCATTTTTTCTAGAACCATACTCACTCTACCACAACATTCAATGACTGCAGGAGGTTGGTTTTCCTGGCCTTCGAGTCACAGAAGAAAACATAAGTTCTGATATTAAAAAGTTTCAAATTATTGATCTACGATAGATTCATGGGCCGCCAGAGGCACACTATTGTCTTGAACATAAGTCGAGGTTTACAATCTGCGCATGCGCCAACTCTCTATAAATCCTTTCCCGCGAGGCCGCGATTTCAACTAAATGAAAATGGAATTTTATTTTTCCCATTCTTTCGACGATTTTTCATTGATTTGTCAATTATATCAATTCAGTTTTAAATACGTAATATCACGTAGGTATTAGGTACCTAATTGCCAAAAGATTCAGTTAGCCGAATCGTAATAGAAAAAGCGATTGATGCAGTTTTTCGACGAAGTGTTCAACTTACAAGATCACATTGAGCATTTCTCGAACACTGGCATCAATCATAAATTACTAAATTAGGCTTGGTAAAATCTATCCTTAAAATACGATTACACCATGAAGCAAAAAAGCAACTCCAAAAATTTACTGAACTAATTCATTTTCATGACAATGATTTGTGCGATATTGTACGAAGTTGTTGAATAAAATGGAATTTTGAAATGTTTAAGGCTGATTTATTTAGTATAATGAAAGGCTCATTTATAATGGTAATGGAAATTCACAAAAAAAAAATGAATGAAAAAGTTGAATCTGTGGTTTTCAATAGTACATACCATTTATAATGGTAATTGAAAATATGGTTTGTGATTGAAAAGTTAAGATTTATCAACTTTTCCATTACAAATGTCAATTGTGAAAATTTTGAATCGTTTCGTTTTCGTTTTTATATTTAATAATTTCGTAATCGTAAATATGAGCAAAGGAGATTCAACTGCAGAGCTGATAAAGGTAAAAGCTCTAAAAATTTGAAAAAGCACTGAAGATATCAGTGATAAGAATTTTATGCATTTTGATTGGTTATGGCCAATAACAATGCACCAATAAGCTTCCAATTTTTATAACTTTTCAGTTACCATTACTGGGCAGTGGGCATAAGCGTTTCATTGAAAAATAAATTTTCAATTACCATTATAAATGAGCCAGAAAATTCATTGTTCAGTGAAAAGCTTATCCTCAATTGAAACTGAAGAGAGCTATTTATAATGATAATTAAAAAATTATCAAAATGGAAGCTAATTTGTGCATTGTTATTGGCCATAACCAATCAAAATGCATGAAATTCTCACCACTGATATATTTTTCATTTCTTATCAACTTTTCAGTCAGTGCTTTTTCAGATTTCAAGTGCTTTTTACTAGTATTAGGTATGTACTATGGAAGTTAGCAATGAAGTTATAATGTGTCTGTCTGCCCTAATAATGGATGTAGCATTACTCATCAAAAAAAGACAAAAAAAACCAAGAGTTGCTCCTAGATATTCTGTGCGACCAAGCATCCGTACAAGAAAAGAGAATGGCTATTTCAAGAGAACTTTCCTCCTTGCTAAAAAAGATACAGAACGATTCTTCACATGGACTCGAATAAGTGTGCCACCTTTCGAGAAATTACAGAGCTTAGTGGTGCACCACCTCACATAAAACACTCCATAAGGCAACCAATTTCAACGGAAGCAAGATTGGCATTTACAATTTGGTAAACTGAAATTTCAATATTTTTTAACTTTTTTTACACATTAACAATAAAGTATGTAAAAAAAGCGATAAGTATTACCCAACTGAATACCCAGTACCCGGTTTAGTAGTGATCTTCAATCAAGAACATTTCCCGAAAGACGCGAAAAGAAGAGGTTCGGACATCGATGTTCGAAGACTGACGGATACGTTGTATCAATCAGGAAATCTATTCTTCAGTTACTAGGCTCATAGTAGCTCCTTGACTAAATCAGCTATATAGACTGGCATTGGGGCACAACAACAGCATGTTCTGTTGTGCACGAAGTGTGCAGAGTTATCACAGCACAGCTATCTCCACGTTATTTGAAGAAGAGCTTCGAGTGGGTACATTTCCCCCTACCCACCCATTCACGGAAGGGGGTTAAAAACCACCTAGAAGGTTAGTGCTAGGTTAGTGCTGGTTAGTGCACGCATCCCCGACGTTAGTGCACGCCCCCTTCACCCCCATTTTTTAAAAAATATGTGGGGGGGTACAGGGAAACGTGGTACCCCCCCATTCGTGGAAGGGGGTTAAAAACCACCTAGAAGGATAGTGCTAGGTTAGTGCTGGTTAGTGCACGTATCGCCGACGTTAGTGCACGCCCCCTTCACCCCCATTTTTTAAAAAATATGTGGGGGGGTACAGGGAAACGTGGTACCCCCCATTCACGAAAGGAGGTTAAAAACCACCTAGAAGGATAGTGCTAGGTTAGTGCTGGATAGTGCACGCATCCCCAACGTTAGTGCACACTTTCTTCATCCCCTTTTTTGGCTTTTTTAAAAAAAATTGTGGGGGGTACGGAGAAATGATTTACAAAAAAAGGGGAAGAACGTTGTTGAAAGGGTTAAAACCCACATAGTTCGATTCAGTTTCGTTAGTGCTGGTTAGTGCACACACTTATACAATTATTCCCCCTCCCCCTCCCTCCCCAATATTAAATAAATAATTTTACACCCTATGATCCAGTAAAATGAGCATCGAATAGGGAAAATCGAAGTGGCAAGCTGATTTTCGGTATATTGGTCCATTTTGATCTCCTGAAAACGAATCCGAGGAGTCTCCTATTGTACCGGATCAGCTCTCCGGGCCAAAATCTCAAATAGAACATATTGACTCTAGCGCAAAAATGGTTTTAAAAAATGTTCTTCTACTTATACATCAAATTTCCCATCAGATGAGCCATTGACCAAATTTCCAGTCCCAAGGGGGGGTGGACCTACGGCGCTTCGAACATAAGAGGGTTTGGGATAGCTTCATAACGTTGATAGTTAATACTGATCGTAATATTTTTAATCATTCAAAAATGGCATAGTGGTGGTTCACTTTCTTTTTTTGAGGTACAGAGCGGACTACCAGTGTCACCCCTCCTCCCACCTGGCACCCCTGGCTCACCATTTAGTTATTTGCCCATATAACGTACGTGAAGTGAATTGAAATGTAGGAAAAAATGTAAAAATGTCGAATGGAAATTGGAATGTTAATACGAGTTTCAAACTCCCATTTTAACGTAGAGTAATGAATTCTCCCCCTTTGTGGGTCCCAAGCCCCCTGAAACTTTTTCCTATCGATCTTTTTCAATATGGGTCAAATTGGAAAAATTACTTCAAGTTCACTCAAGTCTTGAGAAATGAGAGTCTCCAAAGTTTGTTTGTTTCGCATAAAACCGAAAGTATGAAGTGTATAGATTAGGATTACAGTGATTTCCTATCCCACTGTGAGATACTATCATGCCGACATTTGGTGTACGTGAGAGGTACAGAAATCACTGGCTGGTGATTTCTATAAGTATTTTGTCAACAACAACTGTTGTTGACAAAGACTTTTTGCTTCAGTGCATCTCGGATTGATCAACCGTTATGTACTTGTCGTTTAATATTTATTATTTCCCTTTAAAGGTTAATTGTATTTATGACTTATTGTCAACGTAAATAATCGCGAATAATTTCAAGATTGTTTTTAAATATTTTACTCTCGTTCTTAACAAAATTTATACTTTTGTTTCAAGATCAATTATACGTTCGTGAATGCTAAACTTGTTTTCATTTCCGCGAATGTAATATCTATGTGACGATTATCTCCAGCAGGTAAGAGCTGTGTATTATATCTTGACGACTAAAGTTTTCCCAGGCAATAAGTTTTATCCTTATTGCAACGTGTTCATATATTTTACATTACCTGAAGGATCTCTAATCAGACACCTCACATTTGGCGCCCAACGACTTGTTTTCTTCTACATACAAGGTTAGTAGTAAAGAAAATTGTTTAACGGTATTGGTATTTCGAAAATTCACAACTGTGAATAAAATACCAATTTTTATTTCGGTTAAAAGTGCGTTCAAACTCGTTAAATCGTCGTAAATATCTCGCTTACGTTGGGTAAATAGCATCCGCCGCTACCCCACCTCCTCCCTTCAAAGGTAAACAACTGTACGCGTCAGTCGTTGACCTTGAATCGATTTGGAAATTTTTATTTACGTTCGTGAAATATTTATTTATATACTTATTTACCTGTTACAATGGATCAAAATACCTCGAGAATTACGTTTAATTCAAACTCACCTACTGACGGATTCCTGGAAAATCTCGATTTACGTACAATACATCCTGAGATTGCCACAGCAGCTGCTGTACAATCTACAGACGAATGTATACCCCAAGACATGCCTTCAAGAAATACGAGATCCAGGTCACGAATTATTCTTCCTAGTAAAAAATACGACGAAAGTATTTATTGGAGAGGTGATTTCAAAAAGCCATCCAAAAAACTAACGAAACCTATTCCAAGAAATATAAATAATATTTTAAATGACACCCCTATTCTAAATAGTACATATCGCGTCGAGACTACGACACCTACAACTGTAAGTGAAGTAAATCTCAGCGACAATGATGACGAATCTGAGGTTAATGAACAGCTGTTCAATAGACCAGAAGATCGTCAAAACAACGATGATATTTTTAATTCTGAAGCATTCAATAACATTGGTGAGAATTGGTCTTGGCGTGACCATTTAAATAAAAAAGTCGAAAAAACGGAGAAACGTATGGACAAATTAGAAGCTAATACTGATGCAAAATTAGCCAAAATAAACGACAAAGTCCAACAGGTATATAATTATACGAAATCACAACACGAAGATAATCGTAATTTCACCAAAACGGTTGACGAATGGCATAAAGAAATCAACACCAATTTAAATCACCAATATAAGATATGCATGGATAATACCAACAAGAATGTCAAACTTAGAAATGAGGTTGGTATGATAAATAACGACGTAAAAAATCTCAGAGAATCCTGTGCTAACGATTATTACCAACTGGATAATAAAATCGATCACGAATTAGAAAAACGCGACAAAGGTTCAGAAAGAATGCTGGAGGAACTAAACGCTGTCAAAAACATTGTGAAAAATATTCCGAGAATGACTCAAAGAATGGGAGCTGTTTCAGTTGAAACTGCACCCAAAATGAGAGCGATTGGTATCGACCCGATATCAGTAAAAGCTGTGGGAATATTTTTCGACGATACAATGCTATTTTTTCCGCATACATTTGTAAGCGAATTCGAAATTTATTTCTCAAGAACGTATGCGATTGAAACGCATAAAATTGCAGCTTTCAAAGGAGTGATCCAAACCTCAACAGCACAAAAATTCTTGAGAGGTCTTCGCAATATCGACACATATGAAAAATTACTAGACGAGTTCTACGATTTCTATTGGAATCGAGCAGTACAAATAAAAGCATACGAACATTGCAGGAAAGATTTCGAACCTTGTCGTAATGAAAAAGAACTGGCTAAAGAAATAATAAAATGGACGGAATGCCTTAAAGAGGTAACTACAATTTCGTTCATAGAAAAAATCAATACCATGGCGGCTAAAGCACCTAAGAGTACTCGAAAAATTTTAAAACGATCAAAATCTATTGAGGAATTCATCGAATTAGTAAAAGAAAATTTAACGGATGAAACCAACCCGGAAATAGAGAACACGAATACTTTAATCGAGAATTCATCTGAGATAATAACGCCTAATTTAACGCAAAAGATTGATCAACTGATTAATCAACATTTGCAGTACAATGCTAATTTGAATAGGAATAATGGTTTCCCTAAAAACAACAATTTCAACAAAAATAATGGGACCCATGCAACGTCAGAAACTACAAATGTAGAGACAACAAAACTGAGCAAATCTGTGTCACATCTACAAAAACCAAAAATTCCTTTATTTAAAATAAACCATGAAGGAAACATCGTATTATCGAAATATGAAACAAAAACTCCTATAACAACATCAGTAAATTTGATTGACTGTAATAACGAGTACGTACAGAGTCAAATATACAACTGTTTCCTATTAAATCAAAATATGGCAGAAAGAGATGTTGACGACCTTGACATAAATGAAATAACAAAAATGATGCAAGACCTAGGGGTTGACCCCAACCCTTTACTAGAAGATATCAGAGATTCAGCCTCATCTGAGCTTGAATTTTACGAGTCGGTAAACTGAAGAAACTAGGAGTTGGAGGGGCACCTCCTAGTGACATGGACCCGGACGCCCCAATACGCAATATATTTGCAGACCATATTGCCATAGGCGATGGTATCGTTCATTTTGTAAAACGTGGCGAGTCAGATAGCAAATGCAATCTACCAGAATATTTACGGGATCAGATGAGCATGACGGAACTTTACAATCGTATAAAAGATGAGGAATTTCCAGCGCATGGAAAATACATCTTATCCATCGGACAATTAGAATTGAATTTTTCCAGTCTTCCTTACAATGTAGTCAAAGATCAATTAAAAAAGATCTTGAACTGTATTTTGGAAAAAGGGGCAGAATACATAATTCTCCTCTTCCCATTAGTGAAACCTAGGAATGAAAACGATAAACCGGTATACCTAAACAGATACATTGAATATCGAAAAATATATGTAGAAGTCGCAGAAGATCCTAGAATTACCCTGTGGCGAGAAACAGCCCTAGGATATGCAGAAACAGAAATTTGCAAAAAAGCAGAAGGTGGTTTATACATTAGAGCAAAAACTGGTAACAAAAAAGAAATATTACCTAACTTATTAAAATTCAGATATGCATTCGAAATGCGAAGATGGTATCCACACTTAGCGACATATATACCAGTGCACAACTTAATGAGAAGAAAGCTGGATAAACATATACTGGAACATCAAAAGAAAAAGAATGAAATCAAGAATACTAGGAAAGCTAATATCAAAGGACCTCTAAGAACTCTAGTAGACACTACAGATGTAGGGTCGAAAGATGAAAAAGAACGATTCATAGAGGCCTTGGATAGAGAAGAAATGATGGACCCTCCAAAACCATCAACATTGCCAGTCAATAAAATATCAATATTTCCAAAGAAAGTAATAATGGCTAATAGAATTCAAAAAGCATTATCCAAAAAAGAGCCACAAGCGAAAGATAGTATATGTTCAAAACCTTACGTAGAAAAAACCCACGTAGGCCTAAAAAAGACACTAGGCTATAGCGGAAATTGTGTTATTCAAAATATATTGTCATATGAATCTTCTAATGAAGAATATGAAACTTGCAAAGAAAATCATGAGAGTTGTGATGATGAGTATCTAGATGCAAATACAGTAGACTCAATACACAACACTCTCATAGACGAACATCAAGGTACTAATAAATCAGATAAGTCATTGATTGATAAGAACAACCCCCTTACACCTTCTGGGGCAAATGTTTCAGATGAAACATTACCTAAAATGAGACCCAGGGGCAGGTTAAGGAAAAAGAAAAATGAAGTTGATCCTACAACCACATTGAGTCCTAAACAAAACGATAATCCTGACAAAAATACTGATACAATAAATAATCAACAAAAAATAGGTTTACAAAACAAAGACTCAACTAATACCAACCCTCAAAATGACACAAATGCTCAAAACCCTGTGATTATCAAAAGAATCAAGAAATCCAGGATTGGGGCAAATTTTACTTCACCTGAAGTAAAAAAGACACCTAACAAATTTGAATTTGAACCAGTTCAACAAGAAGACCAATTCAGTACAAACAAATCAAGTGAAAATATCACTACAAGTAAAATAAGTGACAAAGAAGACGAAATAGAAGTCACATATGAATGGTCTAAAAAAGTGGAATGGTCATCACCCACAGGGTATAAAGGCCCTGATGAAAGAGGATTAAGATCTATTCTCAATAATATCAAAAATCACCTTGGTACAAGTAAATTGATACAGCTGTAACAATTTTACTTGCAAAAAGGATAAGAAACAGCTGATATACCTACCTAAGTACCCACGTTACATCACTGGTGATTAAAATCTACCATAATAGTTGCATGGTAGGAATTAAAATAATTGAATTTTCTCTTGTCATTTTCAAATGATAAATTGCCAAGATTGGCAGTTGCTATCACAAATTTTCATTTAAAACCAAGAGACTTACTTAATTTGAGTTTATTATCATCTGTTGCATTGAATTTTCTGACTCTGTGATCAAATATTTTATTCCTTTTCAACTGTCATGTATATCTTGGGAATGTTTTTTAACAAAAACCATGATTCCTTGGAGTTTTCAAACGTCAATTGAAGTTAGAAATCATCAAACAAATGAGACCAAAATTTATTGAACCAAATGGAATTACAAATTACACATCAAAAGATATTATTTTGAAAACTTGAATAACAACGTACAAATAAACAATTATGGAATTTGAGAAATCATGGTCAGAATTCAAAAATTTGTAAGTTTACCAAAGGCAATGAAAGTGTACCATAAAATTGGTCAATTGCAACGCAGCTGCGTGCAATGAACCAACTCGATCACAATCTTTACATTTTGAAATATTTTGAAATTTGGAAAAACTCAACTAGTAACTTTCAACGTAAAAAAATAGATGATCTTGAAATCAAATCAAAAAATTCATCCAAAGATCATTTTTCAGCGATTTTAGCGATCAAGAGAGACAACAAATGTACTTCTTGGAATACTTCAATTTGAGTCACCAATTAACGAGTATGATGAACTGGAATATAAAGTTGGAAAATCATATAATGCAATTTTCAGCTGAAAATTAAAAATATGAACATTTTTGGTACTAGTTCAACTCAAAGTAAGATCCAAAACTTACAGAGAGAAAATTCCATACATTAAAAATAAATACTAAAAATTATTGGACTCACAAGTAACATGTTTTCATCTTCTTGACTTCAACTACCCAAATGGTAATGTGAATTAATGAAATTTCATCTGAAATAAATCATCACACTACCGGGGCAAGTATCAGAATCGAAATACTGAAAACTCAACGTTGAGTAATAAATCAATCCAAGTCCCATTTTAGCGATGAAATAATTCAAACAAATCATCAGAAAAAATGGAACTGAGAAAAATTTTCATATGCTAATCAGAATCAAGAATCTCAATTCTTGGGATAATTTTCAACCGTGAAATTTTGCAATATCAAAACTCGGACCATTTTGAACAAAGACCAGAAAGCGGAAGAAAAGTCAAATCAAGACAATGATAAAAACGAAGATGATGTGTAATGCATTTCCACTTTGTTGATATTTTATGGAGCTGAGATTTTTTCTACAGCTGTAGAAAAACATCACTCAAATAAAAGTTCCAATTTGTGATTATACCAGTAGTTCACTACTCTAGATAGCTAGACTTACAGCTGTAAACTAGCTATTTCTTCACCCCATCTACTAACGTTTTGCCTTTTAGCAATGTACAGACTACCAAAAGACCTGTACTCTTGATGGTACGCGACTTCGAATCAACGATGACAATGGAAACAAAGACTATGTGTGAATCATCTTCAATGTGTGTGACGATGCTACGCAATTTCGAATTTACGACGACAAAAATAAATACTATATCCACAACTGAGAATTCCAGCTCGTAATTCACGACTCACACACAACATCGTACCTCATCAGCGTTATCATCGTTTGTAATTAATGTAAATATTTTTTTTTTGTTATCATAGATCAATCGATCACAAAAGGCACTGCCTTCATGTAAATGCGTTTTTTGAAAGATACCATACTGTATCATTATTGTGTAATTTTTGTTTACTTCTCGACATAATTTTTTTTTTTTTTTCGAATTTTGAATTTTTTTTTAATTTTAAATTTTTTGTTAATTGTTTTCAACTGGAAGTAGGGTAGAAAATGTGATAGGTGGGACTCTCCTTGGTTTACAGAGGGAGAGCCCAGTGCTATTCAGCATATAGTTAAGCCCAGGGAACCCAAACTCTACTGATGACCTTACGAAAGTACATCGAACAGCAAAGGTGACGAAACACCGCATAAATGATCATAGACCGCAAATGAAGTGTTATGCTTTATTTGTACACATCTCTGATATAAAACCGAATCGATTAAATACAAAAAAGACACACTAATCATTATAAAAAGACACTTGCAATGTCGATTGCAAGTGGAAGCTCTGAAATGCATCCGAACCGGAACACCAGTGAAAAAATACCTAACGTTTGTAACGTCTCTAATGGCGGAATGGCTATACTCGAACTAAACCGACAGAGTGCACTACTTAAGCAGTGCTGCCACTCCGCGGGAACACATCTTCCCTTTAGGTGGAAGCTGTGGGCGCATCCCCTACCGTCACATATGCCCCGCTTCCATTGAACAGCGTGGACATCGGAGATGCTGGAACATTGAAGCCAAAAAACTGGCCAACGGACAACGGACGGGAGGGCCCATCTGCCCCGCTTCATATGAACCCGCAGCTTCCAGATGTTAAACTGGCTGGGTCCATCGGAATCCAATTTCAGCCTCCAACTGCTGATTTTAAAACGTCTCTGCTAATTTTTTCACGGCACCAGCGACTTAAAATTACCTTAGATGCGAACATTTTCTCAAAATAAATCATTTACATTCACATCTTAGCCGCTAAGTGTCACAAAAATTCACAAACACTCAAATATTTACATAAATAGCAGAGAAATAACACATAATTTCAAAAATAAACCGAAATCCGTAATTACATGCGAAGCTATCAGAGATGATTGAAAACCATTAATAGAGATGATTGAAAATTCCAAAACAAGGCTCCAGTACTCGATAATAACAGGTACGTTGAATTCACGTTGAGTTTGCTTCTTTCTCAATACTCGAACTAATTTTCATTTTTCTCTGTTATCAGCAAGCTGATATTTTCGTCAAGTTGGAGTTAGACGATACTGGAGCTGGAAACTGCTTTATTTCATCTCTACTACAGTAAGTACTCCGTTGACTAAATCGTTTTCGCGAACTCTGCTCTCGTGTAGTTTCTTATTGGAGCCGCGTTACTGTCCCAGACAGCTAGCCACACGTCGCTATGTTCACACACAGCTGGGAATGTTTACGTTATTCCCACTGACAGCTGGGACGATGCTATTTTCCCAGACAGCTGGCCGGAACTGACTTTTTGCGCGTTTTCGAGTCGCATTTTCTCTGATTTTTCTGCAACGAAGTTTCAAGCCTCTCTGATTTCTGGAACTCGCTCATACGGCTTTCAACCTCTCTGTTTGATGATGAAAAAGTATTTACAACAAAAGAATTCTATAACTAAGTCAAAATTAGTCTAAAACTACACTAAAAATAAATCAGTCATAAATTAACCATAAAAAAATTTGCTCCGAGTACAATTTTTCATAAATAAATCAACAATGTAAAAAATAACCAAATTGTACCACTAATTATAAGCTAAACGCAATACAGTAATACGAATCAAACTATTCACTATGCTTTTAAGTTGGCGAATGAAAGTTCCAACTGTTGTGCACCAAAAGTTCTGGTAATAGATAAGTTTGCACAAAATGGCGTTTTTAGAGATAAACTTTTACGTAGCTACAGTTATCTAATTTACAATCTTATCTCTAATGTTGCACTCGGATGTTAGAATATAATTACACTGGTCTACATAAAAGTAGTTGGCCTTGAAAGTTTTCAAAGCTTCAAAACTCGCTTACTTCGTCGTTGAAACGATAACAATTGAAAGCTTGAAAAAAATATGCTCTCTCGAAATCATCAAGCATCTCTAGTTGAATAAAATTCAAGGTTTTTCTGCGTTTTCTGTTTCTCTGATTTCCAAGGTCATCCGGTGCATTTCGAGTATGCAAGTTTGAGCTTTCGAGATTGGTAGGTACCTGCTTGGCTTTAGAACGCGTTTCGTACCTCTCCCGCGCCGCCTCTCTCCTCTCCCTGTACATTTTCTTATCAGGAAATGTTTGTTCGAGGCAATCTTCGAGCTTTCGTTCTTCGGAGGGGGGGAGCTTTTTGCGTAATCTCTTCTTTATTTCTCGGAATGCTGCATCGTGTCTGGATATCTCTTTTTTAGGCATCTCTGATTGGCAAGTTTGGCGAATTTTCTCCAGAGTTTTTTCAGGTTGTTTTCGCGAACCTCTGGGCAAATATTCTGGATCCTTGGGGTCATCGACCTCCTCCTCATCCTCGCTTTCCTCTTCCAACTTCTCTGTTTGCTTGATGGTTTTCTGCTTTGAATAATCTCTGATTTTTTCCACCAAGTCTCTGTTATCGAATTTGGATTTCTGTTTCAAATCATTTTTCAACTCCTCCAGCTGGTTTTTGTTAAGATATGACGTCATTTGGCGAGTATTGACAATTTGCTCGTCAGTAGGATCAGCCACATTTTTGACCATGTAACAATTGCTACCAACGTGCTGTTCTACCGTATAAGGACCATAGCGTTTTTGAAATAGCTTTTTTGACAGGCCTTTTTCATACAACGACAGGCGATGCGAAGTCAACATGACCAATTCACCATTCTCAAAAATAGTGGGGGGCCCATGTAATTTGTTGAATGCGACTTCATTATTGATTCTCTGTTGCATTCTTTTCTCACGAATAAAATTCACCAACGCCTGTTGGTCAGTCATATTGTCAATATTTTCATCAATGACTTCTTGAGTGTAGACTGCTTTTCTGGCCAGCTTGTCTGCTACAAAGTTATTATGGTCATATTTTCTCGCTCTGACATGTCTTAACTCGAACTCCTTGAATTTTTTGGACAGTTCAATGACCTGCTGGAAAGCTGCTTTATGATGAACTGGTTTTTTGTTCGAATTTTTCCAGTTATTTTCAATCCACCTTTTCGAGTTGTGGTTGACTGCAGTAACCAGGTAGTTGGAATCGGAAAATACTTTGAGCTTCTCTACTTCGTTTTTTAAGGCAATTTCCATCGCTTTGATCAACGCAATGATTTCAGCCAAATTATTGGAATTTTTATAATCAGGGTGCACGACTCGTTCGGAAATGTTGAAATCTCCACTGGGTGTCCAACTGATTCCGATACCCGCGATAGCTTCGTCAGTGCCATTTTGAGAACAAGCACCGTCTACTGCTACCCATACAAATCCTTTCTTGTCAACAATGAGTTTTTTGGGGTCCATTTTCATTTTTACAGCCTCTTCTGATGTTATATATGGAACATTGTTGGCACGTTGCTCTTCTCGTAATTTTCTCAACTCGAATTTGGCATTTATGCCAATACTTGGCACTGGCAAATCCTGAGCTAAATCATCTCTGATTCCCCAAGCTTCATTTGGCTTCACTCCAAACTCCGTTGGCGTATTGTTGATCTCATTTTCAACTTGCTTGGCATATTTATGCCAGCCATGGTGAGTGTAGTCGAAGTTCTCTGCTGACTGATTTATCTTGACTCTCAGTCTATCGCCAATTATTCTCATTGTTCTTTCCACTAAGCTTGATTGTGGATTATATTTTGTAGTGTGACCAACTTTCACACCATAGGATTTGAGTAGGTCATTCCAAGCATCACTCACAAATTGAGTACCATTATCAGTAATGACTTTGCGCACTTTGTGCCCCAGTTTCTTGATTTCTTCCAAGATTTCTTTCATCGCTTTAGAAACCTCTTCTTTGGTAGCCACAATCAGGGTTTTTAGCCAAACTTTGGCAGTGAATACACATTTCACAACTAACATGTATTTTGGATCACTGGCCTTGTTAGCAATTTGTCCAATTAAGTCAGCTGATAGTACATCTGCTATGCCATAAGCTTCAATTTGAGCATATTCTAATTTCTTCTTCTGCCCAAAGTTCTTATTATGTTTGCAATCGAGGCATTCGCTTGTGGCCAATTTGGCAGATTTTGGTACATTCGGCGAATAGTACATGCGTCGAAAAATAGCATCGATTTTGGCAGCTCCTACATGGCCGTATTCCTCATGTAGGTACATTATGGTATCTTTGTACAGCTCATCTGGCATACATGGCACTTTTGAGCCATCTTCTCTGATTCGATGAAGTACTCTGACACCCTCTTCTTCTTCCAAAATGACATATTTTTTCTCAAGCTGTCTCTTCGCTTTTCTCTGCTTTGAAGTCATGTCCAGTTCTTCAGCTTGAAGTCTTCGTATGACCTTGGACCAATTTTCATCTCTGTTTTGGTACAAGTCCAGCCTCTTCAGACAGTCTACCAACTGTTCTTTTACTAGGTCTTTGTAAACAACGCCAAGTGGCACCATTCTGGTCCAGTTCGTCTCATATAGGGTCAGCTCCGGTGCCTGCATTTCCCACCATTTACCAACTCTTTTTGGCAAATCATAAACCAAATCATGGCAATTAAAGTGGGTGATCCATGCTGCTGCTTTGCGGTGTATTTGAGCCAAAGTATTAAATCTGTGCACAATTGACATAATATCTTTTCTGATATGCACTTTGTAACCATGAAGCCACATTTCGAGTTTTTTTAATGCATTCGCCAACGAGTACATTTCTTTCTCTATTATGGTGTACTTCTTCTGATGGTCTTTAAATGTGTTGCTCACAAATAAAATCACATGATCAGTGCCATCTTCTCCTTTTTGGTAAACTACAGCGTTCATGGCATCATGTGTAAAACTGGTCTCAAGATAAAAATCTTGCCCCTCGATCGGAGATGCCAGCTCAAACTTCTTCCGGTACTCAGTTTCCAACTTCTCTAATGCATTCTGCTGCTCTTCTCCCCACTTGAAGTTTTCTTTCCGTATGACTTCATAAAGTGGCACTGCTAACTGCTGGTAATCAGCTATGAAGCGCTTATAAAATCCAACAATTCCCAAAAATGCCATAACATCTTTTTCGTTTTTGAGTTTGAATTCACCTTTCTTGTTGGTGTGCTTGGCTTTAAATTGATCAAGCTTTTCGAGTTTTTTATTCTGCTTCAATATTCTGCCAGGCTGGAGCTGGAATCCCAGATGGTTTATTTTACTCTTGAAAAACTTTGACTTCCTTGGATTAAGCCTAAGTCCATTATCTCTGATAATCTTGAGTGTGTCAACAAGTAGCTCCATCATCTCTTCGAAAGTTGCAGCTTTAAGTAGCACATCGTCGACATACTTAGTTCTGCCTTTTTTTGCTGGCATAATTGTGTTCATCATTTTCACAAACAATGCAGATGACACCTTCAATCCATATGGTACTCTGATAAATTGGTGGACTTCCCCGTCAACAATGAAAGCACAATACTTTCTACATGCTTCATGTAACACCATCTGCCAAAATCCTGCCACAAAATCCAAGCAGCAGTAAATTTTGGCACGTCCATCTGTCGTTATAATTCTATCAAGCAATCCAGCCTCATTGTAATCATTTTCAAGTATTGGATTTAATTCCATAGGATTTAGGCATAATCTCACGTCGCCATTTTTCTTGATATTGACAACCAATGCATTGATGTAGGGTGAACTGGAAGGTTCAACGATCTTTTTTGCAACCATCACTCTGAGAGCTTCTCTCACCAGTGGCATCTGCTTATTCGAAGGAGTGTACTTAGGACCATGAAATCTCTTGATGTTTTTAGGATCTTTAAATCTCAGCTTCATAGGTGGTCCTACCCATTTTCCTGGGTACTTGCTGAATATACAGGCAAACTCTTTAAGTATGTCAAAAGCTTTTTTAGCCTGTTTCTTCGTAATGGTTTCTTCATTTACAGCTTGCTCCAAATCTGCTCGCAGTGTTTCCAAAAATATTTCTGGACCATCATCAACATCCTCAGGCTCTTCTGCCTGATACTTATCAGCAGTGTTGGCTTTTTTCGTGATGCGATCAATTTGCTCAACATTCTTTTTCTTTACTCTGATTCGCCTGAGTGTAATTTTTTCTCTATACTCCTGCTCTGACATAAATCTCAACGTCTCTATTTTCTCCTCTCCTGGAGGGCAGCAGGTAGCTTGTTGGTTTTCCACATCAGGTTTTATTCCAAGCACTTTCATGGTTTTTGTGCCAATGATGAATATTTGGTTGCATCCTTTCAAGATGTAAAATGGAATTTTGAGCTCGCAATCTCCAAATTTGAGCTTCAGCACAATGACATAACGATATGACTCTACTTTTGAATCATCTGCCAAGTTACACACTATAGGTCTTTTCAGCATGATGTACTCAACATTGTCATAGTGGTCTCTGAGTAGGATGTTGGCTGTTTCCTCTGATACTACGTTGGGAGTGGCACCTGTGTCGAGTTGAGCCGGATAGGCGGTGCCATTTACAGTCAGTGGCACCACACATGTATCGAATTTATCTTTTTCTCTGAGAATCTGTTCTCTGACTTGTGCTTCAATTTCTTCTCTGCGCAGCGGTGGTTTCGGCGTAACAGGTGTTCTGAGCGAGTTCAACGAACTTTCGAGAGTCGGTTGCGCACCCTGCGCGTCTTCGGGGATCTGCGTTGCCCCATTCACGTGATTAACATTGATTTTAATCGTCTCTGATGCCCCAGCAGGGCCTACAGGTGTTTCTAGCGTCTCTGATAAGTTTCGTTCCTCACCGGGAGGGGAGGGGATTCCTATCTTGTTGAGTAGCTTGTGGAGTGTCTGAGGTTTGATGAATTTTTTGAGCTTCTCTATTTTTTTAACAGCATCAGCGACTTCTTTTTCAATATTCTTAGGATTCTCTGCTTTTTTCTTCTCTATCAGGGTCTTTTTTCTGATAATTTCGTATTGCAATCCATCTTCTTCTGTTATAACTTCTCTGCTTTCTTGAGTTTCACCGCCATCTTGTTCAGTGATGATTTGAGGAGGTGTCTTTTTATGCCAATCGTAGTTGTACATTTTATCCATTTCCTGAATCAACTCTGTTTTGCGTGCAAATCTTGGATAATATCTACCATTTTTCTTGCTCAAATGGAACTTGTGCATCACTGGTATCATGTTGTAATGTTCATCCACTCTGAACTGACGCATAGCTTGATTTTGCTGGTCTCTTTTTAAGTCCAAAAATACAGCAGCAGGTGTCCACCAAAATGAGACAATATCATCTTCCAGTGACTCCAAAGCTCTTCTATACGCGAAGTATCTATCCAGAGATACTGGATTACTTGCAGCAACTTTTGGCTTAACCAGTGGAAACAATAGAATAATTTTCGTGAAGCCTTTCTTTTTTAACATCTCTAATATTTGCGACGCATAATTCTTCATAGCTTGTGAACTCATATCAGAGTAGTTCAACTCATATTGAGCCAACGATACAATAGCTTTTTTCTTCGTAAAGTTGGCAGCTTTGGCAGCTTTCAACAGGTCACTGATGTTGAGTTGTTCTTTGAGGTAAGGCTGGGAAATTTCAGGCCTTCGTCGTGGTATTACATTTGCTAAAAATACAGCGAGTGAGTCTCCAATTAACTCAAATTCATCCTGCGGTAGCTCATGGAAATTCTCCACTTGTGCTAAATTGCACGCGTCAGCTACTCGTTTCCCGACGGCATACCTGTTGAATCGATGGACCCCTCTGGTGATGTAGGGGGGGTCTGTTCGTCTGAAACTTCAGTCTCTGATTGGGTTTCTTCTTTTCCAGTGACTGAATTGACTTGATGAGCATTTTCTTTGTTAGGCTTTTTATACCTAGGCTCATCTTTCTTCTCTTTCTGACCATTTTTCATCGTCTCTGATTTGGACTGGTTTCTATACTTGTCATACGATTTTTTCTGCTGATCAGTTGTGCGCTCATTTTTGCTCTCACTGTTGTTGTTGCGAGAGTTGTACGAATTAGAGCGCCTATCATTGCCACCAAAACTAGCTCGACGATTTTCAGATCTCTGTTGAGTGTTTCGAGCCTGAGTAGGTCTTTCAGGTTCAGCCGGTCTCTGAGCAAACTCCTCCACTCGAGTCATCGCGTTCAGCCTTTTCTCAAAAATGTTGATATCTTGAAGTTCAATCTCAGTAAAGCGAGGTCTGAGACTGGATGTTAGCTTGTAATAAATCATCATTATTATGTCTTCGAATGGCGAGTTGGTGGTTTTCAGAACTTTCAACCAAATCATTAACTCAGAGCACTGAGTGGTGGATGACGTTTTGCACACTGACATATTCCTGAAGTGATTTCTTGCCTCATTCTGCCTCTGTGGACTCCAAGCGCAATCAATGAAATCCTTTCGGAGTTGATAATAATCAGTGCTGTTTTCCTGAAGATCTTTCCAGGGTGCCATATGTATCAGCTTATCATCGATAAGCACCATCAGAGCATCGCAATATTGACTTTGAGATACCTGATATGGCTGCATACGTCTCTCAAAGCGGTGAATGAAGTTGTAAACCTGGTACTTATTTTCTTCTGAATAACTAACCCCAAATTCGCGCAATCTATCAGGCCTAATGTTGGTATTGGTACCGCCAAACTGGATTCGATAATTCAGCCTACGCTCTGGGGGGTGGTTTTGCTGCTCATGCTCAGCCTGAAGCCATCTTGGATCCATTTCAGGCTCTCGATCATCGTTACGTCGACTGTTTCGATCATCTCTGTTGCCATTGTTGTTATTGGCATTGTAATTGCGATTACTGTTGTTATTATAATCGCTATTTCTTCGATCATCGCCACTACGATTATTTCGATCATCTCTGTTATCGCGATCGCGACTGTTGTAGCTGTCGCGTCGATCACGACGATCACTGTGATTACTGCTACCATTACCGTCTCGCCTATCGCGGTTGTCTCTGCTTTCGCGTCGATCGCTGCTGCCTCGGCTGTCGCGGCTGTCGCATCGCGGTGTGTTACTTCGCGAACGCGATCTACGGGATCTAGAATCTCTCGAAGATGATCTGTTTCGGTTACCATTACTCGGAATGCGATGTCTATTGTTGTCGAAGTTGCTATTGTTTGAATTCGAGTTGCCCCTGGAGGGGGCGGGGGATCTAGATCGATCATTTGAGTCCCTCCTTCCTCGGAAGAGACCCGCTCCTTTACTGGTATTTGCACCGCTGCGACTGGCGGTGTTACCAACGATGTTACTATTCACGTTGTGCACAACTGGTGGCACAACAGGGGGCTGGTAGGGTTGTTCATCCGGTTCATGGAGATTTTCGATAAATCCATCCACGTGTTCCTTCCATTCAAAATAAGCAGCACGTTCTTCTTCCATATTTTCAATAAACTCAACATGTTGTAATTGCATCTGATATAATAGGCCACCTTGGTACATATTTCTTTCCTTCATTTTATTCATAATGAGGACGTGAGATGTGAGTACTCTATCGGTGGTTTCTTTGTAAGCTTTAAAAATTGCTTTCATCTCTGATTTCAAATTTTCGATTTTTTTATCATTTTCTCTTTTCAACTCTGATTTCATAATCGCCATTTGAGCACGCAGCTCAAGATATAGGTTACCTACATCCTCTCTGGTTTTTGAGATGGCTTTTTCAGAATCAATGACTCGTTGAGCAATAACTTTATTGTTGCTATCGTGATTATCAGCAGATGAATAGGCCCATTTATGGAAAATTAGTTCCTCCTCTGTTAAAGTTTTCGGAAACAATTCTTCTGGCCTTTTTTCAATTTTTATTTCAATTTTTTTATCGAAATTTACCGGATCAAAATTACAAATTTGAGCCATTTTGGACTCTGCTATATTTTTCATGTACTTATCCGACCGGGAAAGTTCACCTTCAAGTTCATAGTCAGGTTCATAGTGTAAAATCGACGCCTCAGGGATTTCTTCACCTGACGGTTGTGCACCGTTTCCAGCTTTCGCTTCATCAGCACCGCTTGCGTCAATCTCATCTTGATCATTATTCAGGAAAAATAAATCGCCTTCTTCGAGTGCTTCTTGATACTCGATCGAATCAATTTTTATTTCAGCACTGCGCCATTCTCTTCTCTGATCTAAAATATTCTCGTGCAATCTGCGCAATAATTTTCGATCCTTCATTTTAGGCTTGATTTTCGGCGTGGCTTGAATTCCCAATTGATTCCGGCGTTGAATATCAGCATTCTTCTCAGCATTTCTACTCGAACGTCGTAACTGCTGATTGTGAGTATTTTGATTTTTACAGCTTTCATGGTTTGTATTACTCTGATTTTGGAAACCATCACTATCGTAATCTCTGTTATTTATTTCAGGTCTCACTTCGGTAACACGTGCATCCTGACTGACCAACGGAAAGCTGGATCTACGTGCATTGTCAATTCCAGGATTCGGAGAATTTCGATCAGCCGTCATCTCAAATAATCGTCGCATTCGATCAGGTAAGTGATCCAAAAATTCCTCTGATAAATATTCCGGTAACCGCATCGGCATATCGAAGCTTTGTATTGTCTCTGTTAGGTATGTAACGTGGTACAAGCTTGCAACGAGCTTTCAACGCTTGACCTTGAACTTTGGCACGAGCTTGTTCAACTGTGCTCGGATTTTCCAAACCAAAGCTTGTCGAACTTGGTACGAGAGCTCTAATAACGCGATTTTTCGGCACTTTTTCGCGATTCTTTCGAGAAATAAACTCTCACGTACCTTTTTAACGAACGTTGCGGTCGCCTAGTTGACCGATTGACACGATGTGGTCGCCTGATTGACCAATTTTCGCCGTAGTCGCCTGGTTGACCAAATTTGACCGGAATTCTGGGGTTTGTAAAACTCTGATAAGTAAAAACTCTGGTTGGAATACACGATTCCGTCTGTACTAGGTACAGTTTGCCTCTCTCGAGAGCAGATAGAAAGCAGGCTAGAGGTCGCGATACACGTGACTTTGCCCTATTTTGTGACACAAAAAGTGCACTGAAAAGCCCTGGGTACAGTTTACCACGTTTAGGGCGCCAAATATGTGATAGGTGGGACTCTCCTTGGTTTACAGAGGGAGAGCCCAGTGCTATTCAGCATATAGTTAAGCCCAGGGAACCCAAACTCTACTGATGACCTTACGAAAGTACATCGAACAGCAAAGGTGACGAAACACCGCATAAATGATCATAGACCGCAAATGAAGTGTTATGCTTTATTTGTACACATCTCTGATATAAAACCGAATCGATTAAATACAAAAAAGACACACTAATCATTATAAAAAGACACTTGCAATGTCGATTGCAAGTGGAAGCTCTGAAATGCATCCGAACCGGAACACCAGTGAAAAAATACCTAACGTTTGTAACGTCTCTAATGGCGGAATGGCTATACTCGAACTAAACCGACAGAGTGCACTACTTAAGCAGTGCTGCCACTCCGCGGGAACACATCTTCCCTTTAGGTGGAAGCTGTGGGCGCATCCCCTACCGTCACAAAAACTTTGTTGATTCAGCTGAATTAGCAAAAATTTTTCTCGTCTACCTATTTTTTTTTTTTTTTACTTATTTGAATTTGTTGGATTTTTTTTTGAATTTGGGATTTTATATTCAAGAAGTTTTGATTTTTTTATAAAGGTACATCGAAAATTATTTTGATTTGTGACTATACTTTTTATCTTGATGCAGATGTAACCTATTTTCTTTATGTTTATATGGTATTAATTTTTTTTAATCCCTATTCTTTTCTAAATTCTGTTGCAATAACGTGATTTTGTCATCTTTCAAGATTACAGCTGTAACTTGAAATTCTTTTGCACTGAGCAAGGTCACTGACCTAGTGGTTCTCTGTCTCTCTCACACACTGTAAAATTTTCACGTCATTTTGACCTACCTTTTTGATTTTGTATCTACTGTGGGGTTTCAGTCTTCGGATTTGTTCTACTATCAGTGGCACTGCGGGGTCATTGATGTGGATCAACGTTGGAGTTTTGAGATCTCACTGTTGTTTCTAAATTATGCTCCGTATGTACTTCTCAACTGAGAAAGTACGGGGGGCAAGGTCATATCATGTGTCGTCATGATATTATTTTCACGTTCTTCCGAACTTTCTTCCGTTTGCAAACTTACATACGGATTAAAGCTCAGAGGGGCATATGTGAGATACTATCATGCCGACATTTGGTGTACGTGAGAGGTACAGAAATCACTGGCTGGTGATTTCTATAAGTATTTTGTCAACAACAACTGTTGTTGACAAAGACTTTTTGCTTCAGTGCATCTCGGATTGATCAACCGTTATGTACTTGTCGTTTAATATTTATTATTTCCCTTTAAAGGTTAATTGTATTTATGACTTATTGTCAACGTAAATAATCGCGAATAATTTCAAGATTGTTTTTAAATATTTTACTCTCGTTCTTAACAAAATTTATACTTTTGTTTCAAGATCAATTATACGTTCGTGAATGCTAAACTTGTTTTCATTTCCGCGAATGTAATATCTATGTGACGATTATCTCCAGCAGGTAAGAGCTGTGTATTATATCTTGACGACTAAAGTTTTCCCAGGCAATAAGTTTTATCCTTATTGCAACGTGTTCATATATTTTACATTACCTGAAGGATCTCTAATCAGACACCTCACACCACTCCTCCCCTCCAAACTTTTAGAAGTTTTTGAGGAAAATGATTTTTTTTAGCAAGACTGCTATGGGAACGCCTTTAAAAAAAAGGTACTCAGAGAAAATTTTTAGTTCAATGTTAAAGAATCGGGACTTTTAGAAAAATTTGAGGAAGTGAGAGGGGAGGAGATGAGTCTTCTGCGAAGACACAAACTCACATTTTGCGAAACAGTGTGTGAAAATCCGCTTGGGGAGGGATTGAAAAGTCATTGAAACACCTTGAATAGGGCTATTAAATTACTGTAATTTATTCGCTGGTAAAATACGGTGGTAAAATATGGTGGTATAATATGGTAAAATACGGTAGGTATTTTACCAATTTGGATATGAAGAATTATTTGTAGTTTGACTTCGAAGTTCTGAACTTCTGACCTGCCCTCAAAGTAAATTTTGATCGGTCTTAGGTGTTATTAGAGATTATAGGAAAATTTCCACGGAAATTTTTGGAAATTTATAGGGAAAATTTTTGGTAACTTTCAATTTAGAAATTTCCATGGAAATTAGGAAATTTATGAAAGAAAGTTGCAAAAAAAGTCTTCCATTTTGCTTTTTGGTAAATGATGGTAAAATACGGCAATAAACTTTTGGTAAAATACAGTAATTTACCGCTGTAATTTACCGACATAAATTACCTTACAGCCCTACCTTGAAAAATACATCTTGTAACAGGGGTCAAATAATGCGCTTGGTAAAACAACAATATAATCGATTTAATGATGATTAACTATCAACGTTATGAAGCTATCCCAAACCCTCTTATGTTCGAAGCGCCGTAGGTCCACCCCCCCCCTTGGGACTGGAAATTTGGTCAATGGCTCATCTGATGGGAAATTTGATGTATAAGTAGAAGAACATTTTTTAAAACCATTTTTGCGCTAGAGTCAATATGTTCTATTTGAGATTTTGGCCAAACCCCTATTGAGGGTGGGGGAGAGCTGATCCGGTACAATAGGAGACTCCTCGGATTCGTTTTCAGGAGATCAAAATGGACCAATATACCGAAAATCAGCTTGCCACTTCGATTTTCCCTATTCGATGCTCATTTTACTGGATCATAGGGTGTAATAGTACATTACGTGACAGGAGCGGAAAGTATGCGATTAACGAGTGCGAAGTTTAAGGAGCGAGGCGAAGCCGAGCGACTTGAATCGCACGAGTTAATCGCGTTACTGTCCAATCCTGTCGCGTATACTATTTTAATTTCATATGAGAGGAAAATAAATGCTGAAATTTTAAAAAATGGCTACTTTCAAATTTTTGAACATGTGCGGAAAATAGTTAAGTACCTGTTTTCCGCACATGTTTAGATAGATGCGTTAAAGACGTATTTTCCAACCACAAAACTGTCTAGGAAACTACTTATTTTCCGATCATATGAAATTAAAATTATTTATTTAATATTGGGGAGGGAGGGGGAGGGGGAATAATTGTATAAGTGTGTGCACTAACCAGCACTAACGAAACTGAATCGAACTATGTGGGTTTTAACCCTTTCAACAACGTTCTTCCCCTTTTTTTGTAAATCATTTCTCCGTACCCCCCCACAATTTTTTTTAAAAAAGCCAAAAAAGGGGATGAAGAAAGTGTGCACTAACGTTGGGGATGCGTGCACTATCCAGCACTAACCTAGCACTATCCTTCTAGGTGGTTTTTAACCTCCTTTCGTGAATGGGGGGGTACCACGTTTCCCTGTACCCCCCACATATTTTTTAAAAAATGGGGGTGAAGGGGGCGTGCACTAACGTCGGCGATACGTGCACTAACCAGCACTAACCTAGCACTATCCTTCTAGGTGGTTTTTAACCCCCTTCCACGAATGGGGGGGTACCACGTTTCCCTGTACCCCCCACATATTTTTTAAAAAATGGGGGTGAAGGGGGCGTGCACTAACGTCGGGGATGCGTGCACTAACCAGCACTAACCTAGCACTAACCTTCTAGGTGGTTTTTAACCCCCTTCCGTGAATGGGTGGGTAGGGGGAAATGTACCCGCTTCGAGTGAATCTGTGCACTAAATTATGAATGAAAGGAGACTTTAAAACATTCTTAAAAATGTTGGCAGTTTAAAACTGAGCTATTCAGAGGCCACCATTCGAAAAAATTTTACTAGGGAAGTTGCAAAACACGGCGACTGATCTGTGACGCCATCAGTGTTAGTTGTGTCATTGTCTGTTAAAATTTCATTGTCAAGGGAAGTATGTACCTTCATAGTCGCCGGGATTCGGGTTGGGCATCCGCTTGTAGCGCTACTGTCGCCACCAAATTAGCCCAGGATGAAAACGTGAAATGGAGACGTTTTGATTTTTTGGTGTGAAAAAGTAATCAAAATACATACATATGCTTAGTTTTGATTTTAAATATTTTTTGGGATGTGAAGTGGCCATAAGAAGCACTTTATGAGAAAAATTCAATGAATTTTTATTTTTTTTCAATTTCGAAAATTATTGATTTTTTTCTTGTAAGGTGCTTCTTGTGGTCACTTCACGGCCCACAAAATATAAAAAAATTAAATCCAAAGTATTTTGATTACTTTTTCATACAAAAAAATTAAACCGTTGTCATTCACCAATAATAAAATTGCTTGGTATCACGTTTTTGTCCACTCAGTGAATCAACACGAGCGCTGCCTGGCCCGAAGGACCATGAAAATATTACTTGCTCGTGGACTGCTATAATGTGCCCTTATACTTACATGATATTATAAAATTGCTTAGAAATAGATAAATAAGTATATAATACTCGTATGTATTTTCAAATTTTAATTTTAAAAGCCGGTGCAAATAATGACTGTCTTGTTGTTAGTTGTTATGATGGATTTACAAAGTGTCTTACTGACACCTAGCTAGTGCTATGTACTATAAAACAAAGCTACAGGTACACAATTTCTCAATCTACAAATTCAACAAAAAAAATGGCCACAGACCAAGGACATGTTGAACTGTATGTTTGGAATGAAACTGACGGAGGTGTATCGGCACAGCAAGTGAATTTGTTTCATGTATTAAGTATTGATTATAAGTATTACCAAACGCCATAATTATCCAAAAATAAGTTTAATATCTGATGGAGTGATGGATGCACATACCAAAACAGAAATCAGGTGTTATCTTCAGCCCTACCTACAGCTGCTTCAGTATTGGGAATTGAAATTCAGCAACTGATCTTAGAAAAAGGTCACACAATGATGGAAGTCAATAGTGTGCACAGCACTTTGGAACATATATTCAAGCCATCGAATTACAGTCCTACAGACTACATCGCCCGCATGAGAGCTTCAAGACCCGATTCTTCATGATCATGTAAGCTATATAAATCTCAGGAAATACTACAGTATCCATATGCAGGTGCTAGTGAATCATGAAGCAAAGTTTACAGATATATTTGTGGGATTCCTTAGGTCAGTGCATGACGCTAGAGTGTTCAAAAAATCCGATTTAATGACATCTCTACCAGCCATATGTGATGATCAGAGTATGTATTCTCCTTACATAAAGTGGTTGGGTGCACTGGTGCAGCTAGAAAGCATTTCAGCACGATTAATTAACTTTCTGTATTGACAAATATGGCTAACCGGTACCATTGAGAAGAATGCTGGTATTGCTGGTGATGTAATCGTTAAATTCACAAAAGATACGTGAATCAGATAAGAACAGCTACGTTATCTATTCCAACTTTTACAGATGAATCAAATTTGGAGTTTCCTGTGTTAGATGAAGCTGAGGAACAGCCAGTTGTCCAGGAGATTCAACCTGAATCTATATCGTTACCTCAAAGGCAATTCTGTGTATATCCATAAAAAAATACGATTTTAGGCATCACTGATAAAGTTTGGATATGCTCTCAAGGGTTTGTTGAGTCCTTATTGAACATGGGCTAGCTTCCTGCATCTTCCACGGTGCACTTTTACTGCACCCAGACGCAAATTTTTCATTTCAGGGCATCCCAGAGTTTCATCAGTGACGCGCAAAGACAATTTTTTTCAAGGACACACAGTCATGTAATTGCCTTCAAGGTAAGGATATACTAACCAACAGTGCGTATCTGTGTTCAAGGTACACAATAATAGCATATAGAAATAATGGACATTTGACCAACAAAGTTAAGCACTGAGCATTTGTTGCATCAAGGTAGAGCAGAGAGCATGCTTTCGGATAGTTGAAGCACCCATTCCGGCAGCTTCACCATTGCAAACTACGCTTTTGCGTGCGTTTACTTAAATTTTTGTTGAAAACATTACGCAGGTACACAAAAAGAATAAATTCAAATACAAAAATTCAAAATTTTCTCATTTGTGATCTGTCACGAGAAAACCAGGTTAGTGTCCAAAACGTAAATTTTACAGGACGGACATTTGAAGTTTTGAATCTATGTGTTCGGCGATCTATGATTCGTAGGTCCCTGAAACTTGGACCACTTTTGGCCACAAGGGATGCCAACATAACCTGACATTTTTTTCAAAATCAGGGTTGCCAAAGGTCAATAATCGAAATTTCTCTAAATCGATTTTTTCGTTTTTTTAAAATTTTGTGCCAAAAATTTCGCGAAAACTACTAAGAATGAATTATTAATATAAAATAAAGTTATTTATTGAGTTTTTCCATTTTTTCAAAAATTTTGTTTAAGGTGAAAAGAGTTGATTTTTCCAGCTTGAGCCTCATTCAAATTTCAATAAAATGGCACTAATCCTCCAAATGTGGGCCGATTGCCCCAAAAATTTGCACACTGACTCTACAGAACATACTTTTCAAGAAAATCACAAAAAAAATTTTTCAAACTTTTTTTGTAGTTGCTCTATTTTTTCAACCTTGAATTTAGGGTCAAAAGAATCGTTCGCGAACGTTTCAACTTTTAACCACCACAGGCGGATTTTGCACACTGAGTACTACCAATATCCATAAAAAAAAACAAATCTATTTTTTGGACACTAGCCTGGTTTTCTTGTGACAGATCACATTTTCTCTGGGTATTGCCTTTTGTTTTCTAATATAGGTTAGCATCAGATGTTGGTATAACAGAAGAAGTTCCAATTTTTTATATTTATACCTAATTTAAATATTAATTATATCCAAAATAATAAATTTAATTATTTAAATTATATTTTCAATTTAAATTTACTTTTTCATACAATAAAACCTAAAATACCAATTGAAATTATAGCAAAAATTATATTAATTTCTCTAAAAATGTCAATTTTTCCACTTTCTTGATTTATAATTTGAAGTATGGAATCAATGAGAATCAGTACAAATACATTGGCAATTGAAGTGGAGAACATTGGCTGGAGAAGAAAACGAAAACCATTCAAAATGATTATGTCAGAAGACATTCCTGATTTTCCACAAATAACAGAAATTCGGACTGTGCAAATCAGTCGTTCAATGAACAGGTCAGTTCTTATCAGTGCTGAAAATGGGATCACGTTTTCATTTACATTATGTTATATGGGAAATTTTCAAATTTGATTAAGAAATTATAAAATAAATAATCAAGTTTTTGAACAGATTTCTATTTAAAATGAAAGAGACAACGTTCCTCCTTCAGAAACAATAATTTGTTCGCTAAAAATCTTCAGTTGTGCTAATCTAACAGTGTTTAGATTAGCCAACCATTCAAAATCATGCATCATCATCCTATGCGGGCCGTAGGACTAGGAGTCACAATATTTGCAGTGTACCGAATTGTAGTAATAGGTAAGAATTACTAAAATCAAGTGAAAATGTTAGCATAGTTTAATACAAAACTTACTTCAAACCTGATAACAAGGGTGTTCCAAAATTAAACAATTTCTCATGATTGCGAAGTATACATACTTACCAAATAAGTTATTGTTTATGAGTAACGTTGCCTCTTTCATTTTAAATAAAAATCTGTTCAAAGACTTGATTATTCATTTTATTATTTCTCAATCAAAATTGAAAATTTCCCATTAACAACATAATGTAAATGAAAATGGGATCCCGCTTTCAGCACTTATAAGAACTGACCCGTTCACTGAACGACTGATTTGCACAGTCCGAAGTGAACTTGAAATTTTTTTTACTGATTCATATCAGCTGAGACAAGCAATATCGTACCTCGCAGAAATGATGAACCCGCATGATATACTGTTAACATCAAACGACTAAAAGACCAGACCAATGTTTTGAAGTTAGAAATTCAATCCAGGCACATCAACGCTTAACAATATCGATGTTTCGTAGAATGTATAGTATACACCAGGAAGTCTTGTAACTCAGTATTGCTACAAATGTGCTAACGGGCTCAGGACTGTAGGATGTTGCTCACACGTTTCGGCAGTGATACATTATTTAGCTCATGGTCGTTACCTATCAAAAATCACAAAACCAGCGGAAATTCTGACAACACTATTCGACAAGAAGGTACTGATGTTATAGCAGAAAAAAGCGATCTGAATGTATAAGAATCATTACGTATGTGTGAAATTTTTACATTTGAAGTGTTTTGAAAAATAAAATTCTTTTCAATGTTGATACATTCGTTTTCTGATTACCTATAGGTACTTGTATCATTCAAGACTGCTGTTTTAGTTGCTTGTATTACAGAAACTTTGATGTCTCTTTCGCTTTTGGAGGGTTCCAGCAAAACAAACATTATACCAACATTTTCAAGTTTGCAGCAATTACGGCAAAGTAGTGCACACCAGGGAAGGGATTACAGTTCACAGAGAGTTCCAATGAGTGTAGGCTTACGCTTAGCACTGAATTTGTCGTCGTATTCGTGTTCGGTGAAAGTTCAATTAATATGTAAACAATACCAGTATTATGAATATAGTCTTATTTTAAAAATTGTAGAAATTGAGAGGGTATTGGAGCTCTGGAAGGGGCTAGATGAGTGTAGCACAAAAGCGAACGTCATATTCGTGTTTGGGAGTTCCCATTCGAACAATGTTTTTCTTTGCATAAATTCAGAATTGAAGGTTCCAAAGTATTTTAAAAATTTAAGAAAGCTTCAATATTCCACTAATTGTACATTTCTGTGAAAAACCTTCATTTTGAGTTGAAAGTCACTTAAAAAATTTCCAACTCCGGAAGTACCACCCCTGGAGAGGAGATATGGGACCTCAAAAAGGGTCCTTTTTTTAAAAAAAGTTATGGTTTTTTCATTCTCGCCTCTATCCAAGCTGGTTTGGGGGAAATGGCTTCGATTAATCGATTATTACTCAATTATTTTGAAATATGTAGTAATAATCGATGTACAAGCATAATCATTAATCAGTTCCATCTCTGGCCATTTCTCCCAAAATAAGTTGGTAGGGACTAGAACGAAAAAATCACGATTTCGAAAATGTTTCTTTTTTTCGAGGACTCGTACCTTCCTTCCGGAAACACCTCTGCGCCGGAGCTGAAAATTTTTCTTGGTGACTTTCAACTCAAATGAATCTGAACTATATCAAAATCTGCTGACTTCTTTTCGCAATCATTATAGAACTTCGAATGCTCTACAAAGAAGTTCATGTCAATATTTTTATCTGTCTGTGTCTAAAAATGAAAGCGCTGGAGCATTTTTGAAAATTTGAATCAATCAGAGTTCCTGCTACTTCGAAAGCGGTTTAAACGGAAAAATATTGGATCTGATCAAGTCTGAACAGAAATTTATTCAGATCACATTGATCTGATCTGGGTTATGTCCAGATCTGACCAAATCCAACCAGACTTTACGTATTAAATCTGATCAGATATGATCTGAAAGTAGGAATCCGATCGAAACTGGTCACATCAAGTTGATCGTAGCGTACTCGTATGTTCGGATCTGATCAGAGATCTTATCTGATTTGGTAAAAAAAATCAGTCTTAGTCATCTCATTCCAAGTACACATCTCGACACCGACCGACGGTAATTCCTCGTTTAATTAGTTCATCTGCTTCGCTTCTTTCCTCTCAGTCATATTTGTACTCCTGCCCAACCATCATGTTTTGGACAGCATCGGTATATGGTTTCAGCTGTTGAACGGAATCGTCTCTCACGTCTCAGGCCGTGTTGCCGTTGCGGTTGCGGTTAAAAATACTCGAAATTCTACAAGGGTTAAAAACACCTAAAATAATCGTATACGAGTGTTCCACGCTTCTCTCTGTCATATCGTGTATACGTTTTATAAACGTTATGCTAATGTGTAAGCTCGTTCTTTACAGTTTTTTCTCGCCTCTGCTCTTCCTCTCCTTTCATGCAGAGTTACACGTCGCGCATAAAACAAGCTGTGTTAGATCGTCCAAGTCGTCGTCGCGCGAGTACAAAACACACACACACTGTACCCGAAAGTATATTTTAGCACGCGTGCCTTTCCAACTGCGGCGCTCCTACTCGTATTTTAGCCACCGACGAGAGAAAATTGTAATTGAGTTTTTTTCCTCCTCTCAACGCGAGTCTAAAGGATGCGATGAGAAAAAAAAGGCGGCATCGTAAAATAAATCAACCTTCTTTTTCGGCATTTTTTTTTACTTTTTTTCGCTTGTAAATTATATTTATCGTTTAGTATCCCACTATAAACTTTTATGTCCATATAAAATAGGGTGGGTCTCCGTATAGTACATACACTATAAGAAATTCGCCGGAATTTGTGTCGTCCAATTTTTTAATACGCTGTTGTCTATTTCGAGTTTAAAATTCCCGCTCCAGTCGTATTAAATCTCAACCGAGGCATTATTTTTTGGACATTGAGTACCTTTTTACCTAGCTCGAAAACTATCGTACTGCTTGATTTTTATTACATTTTGCTCGAGTGGTACTTACTCGTTAAACTATCACATGTCGTAGCTGTCGCGAAATTTTTACTATGGTATGTTATTTTTACATCCAGTTCGCCATATTCGGGATAAAAATGAGAAAATTCACAATTTTCATAGATTTTCCTTCATAAAAAGCTCCATTCTGCGATAGCTCGCCAGTTATGGCAATTTCAAATTCGGTGACAAGATTCTTTATGGCTCTTTCCATAAAAGTATTACAGTGATTGTTTCGTATACTTGAGTAGATTTAAATAAATTCTACTCGCTTTAATCAAATTGAGAAAAATGTTCTCAAAGTAAGTAGCGAGAGCTACTGGTAAACCAGCTCAATTGAGTTGACGACTCCAGAGCTCAAACATTAGCTAATTGTAAGTAAAAAAACAATTCGACGAACTACTTGGAATATCACGCTAAATCATTCAAAATCACTCCCAATCAAAGTTGCCAATGCATGATGCTCATGAACCTCACTTGAGACAAATTCATAAAAAGAACATACTATGTATTATGTACCAAGTTGGGAGAGAATAGCGAATCGACTCCCCCCTCACCTCCCCGCTGGAATTTTGAAACGGAATAGTAGAAATCTGAAAGTAGTCTCTACAATCCAAAAACATAATTATGAAATCCTAAGATCATACCTTAGATTGAGAGGGGGGAGGAGGAGAGGCAAACTAGAATTTTCACCAAACATTTCCATTTTTTTTTTTTTTTGAGTTCCAGTCGAATTGATTGAAATTTTCAAAAAGGCAGCACCACTACAGAGGATCAACCGTGGAAATTGTTCGACATTTTCTCAAAAAAAAAAAATCGCATTGAGTCATTCCTCCAATTTACTCTTTCTGCCAACCTTCAAGTAGAGCAAAGAGGCTCAACAAAATTGTCTGCTTATCGATGCTGAAAATAAGGAAGGGAGACAAGGAGAAGGTACTTGATAGAATGAATGAACAGTCATGGATTTTTTATTGGAAAATTTCAGGGAGAAAAAATTTTTTAATGTAGGTACGTACTTACTAATTGTTTGATTTTGAAAAAAAAATCAAAATTTTTGTAGCAATTCTGGCAAAAGTGAAACCTCTTTTGCCCTTTCTACAAAAAATAGGCATTTTAGTAATTTCTACAGAGAAAACACGTTTATATTCAATTTTGAGGGCGGGAAAAAAATTAAAAAGCATAATTCTTTGCAATTTTATCACAAAAAAGCTTTTTTGTCAATTTTTGCAAAAAACAACACTTTTCACAATTTTGAGGGGTAAATTTTTTTTCAACTCAAACAAAAAAAATTGGTTTTGATCTCTTTTGCATTTTTACAATAAACAGAACATCTTTGCAATTTACACTAAAAACAAGTTTTCATTCAATTTGAAAAATTCTAGAAAAACATGTTCATCTGCAATTTTGAAAAAACAGGACTATTTTGCTTCAATTTCAGTAAAAAAAACACACTTTTTTGTAATTTTGGCCAAAAAAAAAACAAGATTTATATGCCACGTTGAATACAAAGGCAGTTTTTTGAAGTTCGCAAAACTGATTCGATCTGTTGATATCAGACTTGATTAAACAGGTATTAAGAGATCCCATCAGATGCAATCAAATTGGTTGGAACGGGCCTGATCACTTTCCCCTGAGTAGATATGATTTCATCGGTTCAGATAAGCAAATATTGAATCAGAACTGCTCGGATATATTCAAAATTTGTTGCATTCATCTCCACAGTGGCAGGTGATAGGGTCTGATAAGGTGTTTATTGATGGCATCTGATGAAATCTAAAATGATGGGATTCTATAAGATCCTGCGTAGTGATCACATCTGATGAGATCTGTTACCGACTTTGCCGTGAAACGGAAAAGTGAGGTATTGTATTTGTCATGATGGTTGAGGATTGGGGTGGGGGTGGATTTTCTTGACGAATTGAAGTGTGCTGATCACGATAAGACCTATGGCGCCAAACGAGATAAGTTTATATATATATGTATGTATGTATGTATGTATGTATATATCAATTTATGTATAAATTTGTGTCACGTTGAACTCAAAAGCTCCGAACTTTAAGTCGAAACTGATGATGGCAAAATATTGCTTTGATACTGAACTAGAGAAATTTTTAATTTGGTCGAAATCGATTCAGCCGTTTACGAGATATGAACGTTTAAGTGTGTTTCAACGTTATGGATAAGCTGAAATTTGTGTAAACCCTTATATCTCGCAAACGGCTCACCCCCAACAAACAGACGGGGTGGTTAGGGTGTGTAGGTTGCGGATTGGTGCGCCGGAGGTCGGGTGTTCGAATCCCGCGCGAGTCAAGAGGCAAAATTTTTTTGTCGATTTTTTTGTCAATTTTATTTGTCCAAAATTTTTTTGCCACAAAAAATCAAAATTTTTCAAAAATTTTTAGTGTAATTTTTGTTTTAACGAAAAACATTAAGTTTTTGGTAAATAACCAGTAACTTTTGATAATTTTTTTTTTGGGTGAATTAATATTAATTTTTGGTAAATAAAATGATTACTTAGTTATTTTTGGTGAATTACTCGTAATTAAAGTTGGTCAAAAATTTTGGTAAATTGCTTGGGTAAATTTTGTTTTGGTAAATTAATGGCGTAATTTTTGGTAAATTGGTATTCCAATTGGTAAATTTTCGTAAATTGCTGGGGTAATTTTCAGTTTTTCAATAAAGTTGGTTGAAAATTTTGATAAATTACTGGGGTAATTTTTGGTAAATTGGTAAATTTTAGTAAATTGCTGTGGTAATTTTTAGTATTATTAAATTAGTGGGGTAATTTATTTTGTTGAATTTGTGTCAACCTTTGGAAGTAAATTACTTGGGTAATAAAAAATTGGTAAATTGGTGGGGTAATGTCTGGTAAATTAATGAGGTAAATGTTGGTAAATTGCTGGGGTAATTTTTGGAAAATTGGTAAATTAATGGGTAATGTCTGTTAAATTACTGAGGTAAATGTTGGTAAATTGCTGGGGTTATTTTTGGTAATTTGATAAATTTTGATAAATTGGTAAATTTTGGTAAATTTGGGTAAATTTGGGTAAATTTGGGTAAATTGGTAAATTTTGGTAAATAGGTAAATTTCGGTAGTTCCGTAAATTTTGGTAAATTGGTAAATTTTGAGGTAATGTCTGGTAATTTACTGAGATAAATGTTGGTAAATTTCTGGGGGTTATTTTTGGTAAATTGGTAAATTTTGGTAAATTTGGGTAAATTGGTAAATTTTGGTAGTCCTGTAAATTTCGGTAAATTGGTAAATTTTGAGGTAATGTCTGGTAAATTACTGAGGTAAATGTTGGTAAATTGCTGGGGGTTATTTAGAGCAAAGTCGGTTGATCTTGCGAACTGCGCAAGATGTTTTTAGATTTGTAGTGATTGGATCTGGAAAAATGATCGAATCTTGGAAGTGAACGTATTTTATGAGATCTGCTGCGATCAGATCTGATGAGATCTGCTGCGATCAGATCTGATGAGATCTGCTGCGATCAGATCTGATGAGATCTGCTGCGATCAGATCTGATGAGATCTGTCGCGATCAAGCTCTGGAAAATGATACCTTAATCGCAAAAAATTCTACAGCATACAGCTGCAGGCAGTATGTGATAATAAAGTCCAAATTTATGCACATCCTCGTGGGCTATCCAGGCTCTGCACTGAGAAAAATTTATGTTGGAATTTATATTATAAATCATGAGATTTTGGATGGACTCTGAAAATTTAACAATTTTTACTATAAATTATAGTAATTTTTGATTTTTCTAAGTAAAATATAGTAATTTCTCTCAAAAAACATGGAAAAAATTACTATAATTTATAGAAAGAATTGTCAAATTTTCAGAGTCCATCCGAAATCTTATGATTTATAGTAAAAAGTGCAATACATTTTTCTCTGTGTGTGCACGACGCGAGGGTGTTTAGGGAATCGAGTGTGCCAGAAAAGTTGGAGACATTCTGTGATGGTCAGTATGCATCTCACTACATATTATTTGTTTGAAAGTTCCACTCATAATATTCTAATTGAAATTTCTCACATTTTCAGTTGGAACTTACATTGTCGGAGATTGCGCATATCCACTAAGCTCAAACCTAATGACTCCTTACAAAGATAACCGTCACCTCACCATTAATCGAACATGCATTCGGGCAGTTGAAACAAAGATTCAGACAGCTTTACTATGCATAATCCGTGTAAAAAAAAACATACTTAGTCCAAGTCAAAACAGATCTGATCTTATGTCTTCAGATCTCCTCAAATCAAAACTAGATCCTATCAAATCCGGTCACAACAGACCTAAATACTTAGATCACATCAGATCTTCTGACAACACATTTCAGGAGATCTAATCACTGCAGATCTCATAACATCCTATCCTTACAAATCTTATCAAATGTGATCAACGCAGACCTTAGTACATCTCTACATTTCAAATCCTATGACTACAGACCACACCATATCAGATCCAATAACTTTAGATCTCGCCAGCTCTGATAACTCTAGATCTGCTCGAATCTATAAACGCTGATCACCTCCCCCAGCGTGGATATGATTTCATCCGTTCAGATAAGTGCACATTAATTCAAGTCTACACAGATATGGGTAATTTATGAATATGATCTGACTCGGCCTTTTCCCTCATGAGGTAAAAAAATATCTTCCGGCGACATTTCTACGCATTTTGCAGCATACCGACGACTATAAGTTCACCCAGTTCCCAATTTCGTTCCCCCCAGCTACGTGTACATTACACTCAAAATTCCAGCACTAAATTGAACAGGTAAGCAAACATAGACAAATCACAATGAGAATACATCTCCTACACGTATCGTATTCAAATCACCACACCCTTAGATATCCAATAATATACCCAAGTTAACACACAAACACGCAGATACGTCAGCAAAACAGCTCTGTAATACACAACTCGAGACAGTCGAGAAAAAGAGCTCGCTATACTCGATTCAGTATATCAGGAGGAAGGCAGAAGGCACACACATATACCATATACATTCAATTTTAGAACCGAAACTCGTCGTGGCCTTTTGCCAAAGTACAAAATCTTAAACCGTGAGCTTGGCCATTGCCAAGATATGCGTACCACTCGATTCTTTCTCGAGTTACTCTACGTACAAACATACATACGTACGAGTATAAAGTAGACGTAGCATATACGAGTGTATAACACACATTTTTTACGTAACTTTGTTCGAGGAGCATGGGGCAATGGCGACGAATCTGGCGCGCTTTTAAAACCGCAGTCAGTCAGCCAGCTAACGCCATTCCAACTTTCCTGCATTTGGAGATTTACAATCGAGCACCGTTAAATTGGCACATTCGACGATCCCTTATATTACACGTACCCACCTCTATTCAACTTCGTTCGCATAAAATATTTGTCATTTACTATCAAAAAAATGACATATATTAACGAATCGTGGGGTCAGCCATAAAAGAAGGTAGGCTGGATTTTGAAAAAAATCCACTTTCAACACAGTGGTATATTTCCCCTTTACGCAGCTACCTGGTATTTTTCAGTTTACGACACTCGTTGAAAATCGTATAAATCATAATTTTCGTCAACTTTCTCCCTTATTACTGGTAGACATCGTTATACGATTTTAATGTCAGCCGTAAAAGTGTATACTTCGCTAGTATATTTTGTAGGTACCTAGGAACATATATACCTATTAAACGACGACATAACATAGTTCCATCAATGTTAATTCTTCCCTGTGCCCGGTCCCCTTCCACCGAGCATTTCTACGCTTATACAAATGACAGTATCATTTTAGAAAATCTCCAACTTTTCGACACCATCGTATATGTAAGCCTACATATACTCGTAGTACATAGTGCTGTTGTCATAACACATATTACATGTACCATCATCTCACAAAGTCGAGCACCGTAGAGCTTTTCTCTAGTCGTTAAATACACACTGCTTTGCTTTCTTCTGCGTAAATGTATGTAAATGTAGTACAAAGGTACACGTGCGTGTAGCTATGCAGTAAAATTCAACCTTTGGTGCTTGCTAGAAAGGATAAGTACACGTATAAAGAAGAGAGAAAGAGACGAACCTAGGCGCACTTTGCTCTGCCTAGCCACTAAAAACAGCTCCACCAAAATACTCGAGAGTCGAGAGCGTGAGGAGAGACTAATAGGCGACATTACACAATCCGAGGGCATAAATTTTAAGCCAAAAACGTTGCACTAGTCGTATTTTGTCTTCATTATGTGCAGTACATAATAAAGAGAAAAGGCCTCCGCCGCGTCGTCGATTTACTTTACTATACAAATTCGTCTTCTTTACCCGGCTACAGCGACGAATACGATGGTAGCGATGCTGAGGGCGGCGGGTAAGAAGATGGAAATGCCCCTCTAAATATACATCTTTCTCGCTCTCTCTCCATGACTTTCCGCACTGTACGTAACGGGCGCCGCAAGTTCATCGCACTCGTTAAAATTCACCTTAAATATATCATCTGATGTTTATTTCGGTCTCGTTCTGTCTCTCTCTCTCTCGATTTCGCTGCTGCAACGTTGGGTATTTTTTTCAACTGGCAAGAGAACGATGTTTGGTGAATAGATGGAGGCGAAAAAAAAGACGAGTAGGCTTTTGCATGAAAATTGAGAAGGCGTGTGTGGGTTCGGTTTGTACGAAATTTCCGCATTGTTTGTTTGTAAATAAAATTAAAATAGGGTATCTATGTTTATAATATTCGCGAAATAATTGCTCTTTCTGTTCTGCGTGGTAGCGGTAGGAACGTTTGAAAAATCATAACATCTCCTTGTGATCCCGGAAAGTATCCGATGGGTGAAACGACAGCATTTCCATGTTCCTGACAGATACAGCCATCTCAAGTGGTCCTTTTTTATAAGGAACTTGTCCTTTTTAGATCCTCATTTTCATGAATTTCTCTCGCCTTAAAAAAAATTTGCCGTTCCTATAAAAAAGAGAAAAAATTGCCTAAAAGTTGAAAAAAAATGTAATAGAATAGCGATGTTTGGCATTTTTTATGAGGCTACCCTGACTGAGTGAGTTAGTTGCCTAACCTGTTGTAAATAATCGTATTTATGGCATTGAAAAATTGAAGTAAGAAGCGAATAGAAAATAAGAACGACGCAACGCATTGAAAGCCAGATTGGAAAAAGAGAAGAAAAAATTGCTGAGAAAAGGGCCGCCCATGACAATGTTTTTGCAATGAGCCAGAAAAAGTTGAAAAGGGGAACGGAAAAAAATGACATGGCAATGGTTCGTACAGCTGAGGCTTTGTTGAAAAGCGTTGAAAGTTTAAATCAGGAAAAATCTCAACTTGAAAAATCAGTTGAAAAGCTTCAAAAGCAAATTGACGAAAATGTTTCTTATATTTTAGAAAAATGTGAAATTTAAAATAAAGAATGATTCGTTTATGTTATAAGGTTATTACTTATTAGACTGATAGAATTTTATTTTATTTTTACTATTTTGTTTCTTACTAATTTTATGTTTCGTTTTTTTTGTATCATTAACCACTGATTAACCAAATACCTACTTTAGAATTTTTGTTTCTAATTTCGGTGCGGTTCCCAATTTTAGCTCCGAAAGTGCAACCAGGAGGGGAGATATGGGTCCACAAAGAGAGGACACTTTCAAAAAAAAAAAATCACATTTTTTTCGCTCTAGCTTTTACCCAACCTGTTTAGAGAAAAATGGTCTAGTTCTAAAAGATAGTATCAGAAATTCAGCGTCGACCTAGGCCGTAGCCATTAACGTCCAAGATCAGCACTTTTAGAGTTCCACTGAGCGGTTTAAAATTTCCAAATCGCTTATTTTCGAGTAAATTAGTGTTTTGAAATTTATTTCTTCTCAGATATCCCATATTAATTGGGATGGGCCAAAAAGTCGAAACATATTATTACTGTAACGTAGCGGTGCTAATTTTTCGGTTACACATTTTCAATTTCAAAAAACCCAGAAAAACAGGTATTCCACAAATTTACCAAATTTTGGTTTCTCGAAATCAGCAATAATGATGGCCAAAAAATTGGAATCGCTGCTATCAAATACAGTCTGAATGATGCACATGTTGGACCAGTACAGCGGACAACAAATTTTCATAAGTGAAAGTACTATATCAAAGTTACTTGGCAAATTCGGAAGCCTCAATTTCTTGTCCATATGGGGTACAGAGCAGCGAACTTGGATGGGTGTAAGACTTTCTTCATAAATGTAATTCATAATAAATTATTAGTACGAAATGTCTGGAAAGAAAAAATTTCCATAACACGAATTAACTCGATAATAAACAATTTGCAAATTTTAAACCGTTCAGTTGAACCCTAAAAAAAATTCTTGGATTTTGAGAGCAATAGTCTAGTCGACGCAGAATCTCAAATTCTTGGAATCTTTGGAACTGGGCGGTTTTTTCTCAAATGAGTTGGGTAAGGGCGAGAGTGAAACTACAACGATTTTTTAAAAATACCTCCTCTTTGAGAACCCATGTTTATTGTCTCCTAAAATTTCTTCTGGGTGACTTTCGACTTGAATGAAAGTCTCTACTGGAATTGATGAAAATCCTTCGAAATTTTTTCTATTGTGATCCACCCTAATGTACGAGGTATTCTGGGGTAGAATCAAGAAATTCTCTACTAGTCGCGCATACCAACCTTACCGAAACAAAATCGTTCGAACAGACCTAAAATGGGAAAGCGGTAAATTTTTTACAGATAGTAGTATTTTAGAGTACTATTTGAAACTGTTGTCTGATTTTTTTTTCAGATTTCCGCTGGGAAAATGAAGAAGACGGGTCCACAGTCATCCCACCATTTTTGTTAACATCCGATACCAGCGACAATTACGCGTATAAGGCATTCGCCGAAAATCATGGCACGCATTTGATGGATTTGACGTAAGTTTCATCTTATTGCAAAACTTAGTATCGCCTGATAAAACTCAGTTTGAAATACTTGCTTTCATTAATACGAGTATTAAAATTTCCGATACTCGGTTTTATCAAGTCACAAGTGATACTTGTATCACTTGATAAAACCGAGTATCAGAATTTTTGAAACTCGGTTTATTGTGTGATACTCGTATCACTTAATGAAACCGAGTAACTCAAACTGAAACATTTTTGAAACTCGTATTGTATGGTTAATTATTGTTATCATTTTTCAGAGTGAAAGATAAAACATTCACGGTGCAATACCCAAAAAAAAAGGGGTCACCCTGTGGAACGTAGAAGAAAAAAAGCCGAAGCCTGAAATTTTAAACATTAAATACTATCCGATTAAAAACAAAGATCTAAACACGGCGAATCAAATTTTCATTTATGTACAACGATACGTACTGGCTTGGTATGTACATAATTTATTTTGGTACATTTTGTTGTACTTTTACATGTTAATCTAACTAATTTTTTACATGTTTATAGTGATGAACTATGCATGCCCCGTTAAAAATTGAAAATTTATCGCTCCAACACGACGTTCTCTAGAAAGTCATACGAAGAAAAGACCTGACGCCAACAGCCCGATGCATTTCGACATTGAGGTGATCGTAGATGAGTTTGAGGGAGGCAAACCTAAATCAAAATGTTCTAAACGGAAGAACGGCAATGGACAGGATAAACTCTGGAATTGGAGCAATTGGAGAGCATGATGGTTTAGGATGTTCATTCAGGGAAGTACGTATCAACAACACAAACAGCTAATATTCATCGTTGAGAAAATTTCCCGAACATAGGAGAATACGAAGCTAACACACTCATTCTATGAGAACCATTTCATGTCAGTGTAAAATAGGGTACTCTCGCTTCACACAGGATGCGCTCGAAAACATGTTTTCACAAATAAGATTGAAATCTATAGGAAGAAAATGTCGATTCCCAATATCAGTACAGAATGTACAATGTTGCTGAAAAAACACATGCTGAACACTCACCCAGAAAAATTTCAAAACAAACCTCCATATAATTATACTATAAATAGGCAAGACATGCCTGGCAAATGTCTAAAGTGCTAGCTACTGCCAAAATTGTGGCTGAAAATCTGGAAGAGTTCGCACCCTGAGTCGGTTATCCCTGAGAACATCTGGCAACTAAGTGATTAGTTGTGTAAAATATGATTATACATGTTACATGTGCAGGACACATCTTGAACTGAGCTGTTTCGAGAGAGAAAATCGGACCAATAACGCCATCGAAGTCAGCCATAAAACACTCATCAATCATGTGAAAACCACATCAAATGGAAGGTCGGCTACAAATATCGATAATATAATTTGAAGTTTTTTTGTTGTCTCTTTTTTATTTTTCAATAAAAATTATTATTTTTGGGTCATTTTATAAATTTTTAAAATAATTTTCAATATTTTTTTCAGTATTGTAAGGAATTCTTGCGGATGTGGCTGCCGTGATCAATCTATAACTCTCATATATTCACACAGGTGTTTAGGTTATTGCTGACATCCACCTCGATCTCTCCAGTGATACCTAGAGGTAGTAAAGTAGGAAGTCAGGATCCACACATTACCCTTGTAAATTTATCACTGAAAAAAAAAAGATAATGATAATGAATAATAAAAGCACCCTAGGTCCAGACGGCATCAGATACAAAACCATTACAGCCTTCAACCAGATACATCCAGAATTGCAGGAAACAATTCAGAATGCTTGCCTGCAGATGATTCACTTCCCAGCCCCATGGAGAAAAGGAAGAGTATCATTCATCCCTAAACTACAGAAGAATCCTGATTCATTCAATGGCTACAGACCACTTATGCTCCTTCCTACAATAGGAAAAGTATTTGAGAGATGTATCAAATCACAACTCCAAGATAATCACAATATTACATTTCTCACTGCTGCATTCATCGTAATTTGGATTCCACTGAGTGAAACTAGCAGAGGACGCAATAACACTATATTGTAAAAGAAGAAGCCAAGAATTATACAGACACCTCTCACATTGTGATTGTGGTAAGTGTAATTATCAACTATTTAATTCGCATGTATGTAATTGTTTTCATGTAATTTATTTATTTACGTAATTTTTATTTCTTTAGAGAATTGACACTCCGAGCCTGCTCCATATTACCAACATTCAAAAAAAATTTACGAGCTCCAGTGAAAGATGCCCTTATCTCCGTAGACATCATCCTCTCACTGTCAAAAGGGAACTTACTTCACTATTTAATCAAAATTTTAGTATCATATTTCTCAAACTGATAGATTGCTGGGAATTGGGATCGTGGGTCCTGATCTGTACACCATCGTGTTTGATGACATACCACACCTTACTTATTCAATCCCAACCAAAGTGTCCATCTTTACAACAATTTTTCAGCATTGTGAGAAATTCTTGCGGATGTAATGACCAGCCAAACTCCCAGATATTCATACAGGTGTTCAGATTATTGCTCACATCCACATTGATCTCTCAAGTGATACTTACCTAGAGGTAGTAACATAGCAAGTCAGGATCCACACATTATCCTCATAAACTTATCTTTAAAGAAAAAGATAACTGTACTAGAAACATGGGAAATCAATGCCGGTCACAGCTGCTCAAATTAATTATGTATTAGCAAATTTTTGAAAAATCGTCAGCACTGACTGTTTTTGGCGAATGAAAAATGCACGCTTATCCCATGGAATGGCTAAGTCAAGCCTTCAGACTCGTCCCGGCCTTCCAGGAACTAGGCATTCAGAAAATCCGTTTTAACCATCGTCTACTGTTACACAACCCCAATATGTTTAGGTAACTTTCAACGACTTATTTTACAATTCACAAATCAGATGTTATAAACAGTTTATGTTTCAGAGTGATCACCAGGATGCAGGCGGCATTGATTGGCGAAGAAAACATAACTATGGAAAGTTATTCAATAAAAATTATGGAAATTAACCCTCCCTCGAACCGAATTAAATCATTTATGGCTGTTCTGGAGCCACCAGCATGATTTTAGATTTCTCCAAAATTTTCAATTTTCTTAAGAAGGTGTGGAAGTCAAATTTATAGGCTTCTAAAAATCAGGTTTTGGCGTATCTTTGGGGCCTGTTAAAAGGATTTTTCCTCATTCAAGCTATAATTTTCAGACAGATTCCTTAACAAGAATGTTTTATCGAACCAAACATATTTTTAATGATAAGAGACGTGGAGAATGTTGATCAACAAACGCAGTTGAGGTGTTCAGCTAGAAAATGGTTCTGTGGACAAATCCTTTCAACAGGCTGAAAATAAGCCACAACTTGATTTTTAGCAGCCTAAAGACTGGAATTTCTACGCTTTCTGGAGAAATTTAAAATTGCACTGGAGGCTCCAGCATGGCCAGGAATGCAAAATTCAATTCGAGGAAGTTTGTAATACGTACATAGTTTCAGGACAGCTACAGTAAAATTGTGAGCAATATTTTTGATAAAAAAATTAGATATCTAAACATGTCTCGCATTGATCTGATCAATTTATCTATAATCGCGTGTTGTGTGCTTCACAATGCATGTCTCACGGATGATGACCACATACGTGATGTTACAAGAAGAAGATAGAAATTTTGATGCTTTGAGAAACGTTGTAATTCCTTACCAGAATTTTGTAAGAAGAGATGTCTTATTTCAAGAATTTATTTCTAGAAACATTATTTAATAAATTATACATTTTGTAAATTATATTCTCGCACCTGAATTTTTGGGCGGTAGGTTTAAAAAAGTTGTGAATCGTGACGGTATGTCTGTGCAAAATAGTGAACTGTAGGAAGCACAACATAATGGAGCTATCGAGCGTTTCTTCAGATCATTGCAGGAGAAAATGCGAGCTTTATTAATTGATAATCGATTCAAATTTACCGACAAATTTTTGGGTTTAATCTGCTTTTAGTGCGACGTTCATGTATGTGAGGGAGCACACAAAAAGGGACCATACGACCAAAAAATGAAAAACAATTTTTGTTCCTGAAAATGTTGTAGGAACTCTTCAAGAATCGAATGGAACCTACTCCTGTAAAATTTCAGTTTTGGTCGTATGGTCCTTTTTTGTGTGCGCTCTCACATATGTACAGGGTGTTCCAGAATAACCTTTCACATTTGTTTTTCTTATTACTCTGAGAGAAAAATGTTTACAAAAATTCTTTTACAACCAAAATGAAGTAGAAACATGCCGTTTTTAGACCGTATATTTGAGTTTCCATTAAAAATCAAGTTTTAAAAATTTTTTCATCGAGATATTTTCCATCATTTTTGACACATTCAACCGAACATTTTTTCAAATTATTGAACACTTCTCTTCCTATCAGTCTCGACTCACGATTAAGATTACCTAGAAGATGTTTCAGAGTCCTAGATTCATCCTGATACACTTTTGACTTGAGGTAACTCCATAAAAAAAAATCATAGGCTGAAAAATCAGGGGATCGAGGTGGCCTTTAAATTTATGTGTTCAACGAAATTATTCAATGTCCAAAGTGCTCACGCGCTAAACATATTGTGTTGGTCTCTGAATGATAGGTAGCTCCAACATGTTGGAACCAAGTAAGTAACTCTATTTTATCTGCCTTTCAGTTCAGGAACAAGAAACTTGTTCAACATTTTGCCTTACCCCTCACCATCACTGTTTCATTAAACACACATGGTCCCACTACACCAACTTTAGCCACGCCCAACCAAACAGTCAACTTGACGGCGTGTAGAGGTTTCTCGAGTATTATCAAAAGATTCTCTGTACACTTGAAGCGCACATTCTGTATATTCACTTCACTGTTTAGATAAAAATGAGCTTCGTTACCGATGAGTAAAGAGTGAAGGGGTCCAGGAGTCTTTATTTTTAAAAAAAGACCTTCACAGTAAACGTACACTGTACAGCCATCTACTTCTCCAGGACAAAAAATAACTATTGAAACATAATTCGGCATGCTTTGGCTACCTAGAACCGCCTTTACCATTCCCCTAGCTCCACTTGAACACAGATCAGTGGTTACCAAAATGTGAAAGGTTATTCTGGAACACCCTGTATAATCGTATTCCAAATCCAACGTTACCTACGTTTTTCATTGCATTATTTTTGTCACAATGAAAAAATAATTACAAATGTGATATTAACACCAACCTCCGAACTATCCTGACTCAATCAACTCGTAATAAAATAATGGTAAGTAATTATGATGTTTATTCAGATATTTGAACAGTTTGATAGTGCCCAGCAAGGTAATAACTATAATCCAATCATGGTACCATCACTCAAATACCACTGCTGATTAAAATCTGCGTCATTATTTTGAGGCAGCCCATAGGACACACAAAAAAGCACCGGAAATAAACACATCTGCGTCATTATTTTGAGGCAGCCCATAGGACACACAAAAAAGCACCGGAAATAAACACGAGCGATATTTGAAGAAAATTCGTGAAATGCCGAATCATAAGTTCAGAAGTGATTTTAGAATGTTCAGAAACACCTTCGATGCATTATTAAAAATTGTAGAGAGCCGCAGTCCATATTTTCGTCCTGATCTTTGGTTTGTTCCACTGGATCTGCAGCTGCTTCTGGGTCTGGAATGGTGAAAAGGTCATACTTTTCTTAAGCTTTTTCTTTTTCAAAATGCACAGTAATAAATTTTTTTTCTTTGTTTACAAAATATAGAAATGTTCAAAATGGAACTGCCAACTGCTAATAGTGAACTTCTGGCAAAAAGTTGGCAAAAACTTCACCTAACAAACCAACTTAACCAATTCGTTGTCAAAAAATTTACTTTTGACAACTAATTGCCAAGAGTGATTATAATCAAACGGTTTTGTTGATGGAGATTTTGTCAACTTTTTTCCAAAAGTTGAATGTAGGCAGTTGGCAGTTTTATTACCACCTAGCACTAATTGAGATACCTCGAGAGGTTCCGTTGTCAGTTCAAAAAATTCGCGATACCTCATCACCGTTTTTTTTTTCGACATGGGTATTAGTAAAATTATCCAGTAGACTTTCCAATATTTTCAACACATTTTAATTACGCTAAGAATATTTTTCAAAAACATGCAGTTATCTCTTGTCAAATAATACCAACATGTACTTAGGATACTTAAAAGCAGTAGTTCCACAATTTACGAATAGATAAGTACAATCAAAGAAGAACGAAATCATCGAAACAATAAACCTATTACACGATATACGCCGGCGACGTATGACGACTACGGTCATCTCCTCTACTCGTTACAATAATTATTTATACTCCGACGTTGCCATAATTCTAGATTATTACCCTATTACCATAATGTAAAACATTATACTAGTACGGTGGTTAACTAGGCTCATTTGCAAGTACGCTTTTTGTCATTGGTTTGCACGTGCTCGATGACCTTAGAACCAATGAAGAAAAAAAAGTACACTGTAAATGGTTTTCGTGGTCGTGGTTGTATAGTCGTGTAATCGTAATCGTAATCGTCATCATCGAAGAGTGAACCGCGTACTCGTATGTATACTTACTCGACTCGACTCTCGTATCAGTACCTAAACTCTACAGTATTAAGATTCGGTTCATGAGAATAATAACGCATATATTATCATCATTGTAATCACCATCGCTACTCTCTAGATATCCGATTCGATACATCATATACAGTGTGTTCTAGTCAGTTATGGTGAAAACGTCAGGCGTGTGTGCTCTCGTGTTCTTATAGTATAGCAATAATCGTCTGACATAACGTAAATATATTCGTCGTTTGCGGTGTTCGTTTACATACGTTTCGCGAATGTATATCGTGGAATACTTAATAGCCACACGCTACGTTTAGAGCAAAGGTATACTCAACTCACACATGTACACAAATAGCGTACATAAAAACCGACATGCAGCGAGACAGAGGGAGAAAAAGAGCTAAACACCTCTTCGTACACGTAATAAAATTTCAATTTACTCCACACACAACGACGACTACGACAAAAAACCCAGGGCGCCAATTGCAACATACGTGTGCTGTGCATTGACACGCTGCGCTAACCCCTTCGTCATCGTGTACCACCGGCGAGCCAACTGAGAGGAGGTAATTGCTAAAATTAAATACGTACGTAGAAATAATTGCGAGTAGGTTTTTTCCACCGCTGTTATGCCAGCTAGGCCATTGCACAGAACAAATTCAAAGGCTCCCCTGCCATCGCCATCCTTTGGTACTAACTCGCACGCTGGAATTACGATGAGATCTCCTCTCGTGCGAATATACATTTCCCCCTCGAAGCCCTCCGTTGCATCACGTGTCTACGCGGTATACCTACTCGGATCCGAAATTAAAACAAAAAATTCCGGCACAGGATCGCATGTGAAAAAAAAAACACATATTCTGGAATTTGTATACAGGGTGTCCTAGATATAAAAGTCTCTGTTATATATGGAGAAGGGTTTCAACTTAAGAAAAATTTAATTTGGTGTACCTATGTTATTCTACATCCACAAACGTGTACATCCACAAACGAGAATCGCTAATAAATTCTCCAGACTTAGGTGAATTCTCGAGTAAATAATTTTTAATGTTTTCGGTAATTGATTTTTCCCCACTCGTAATAATTCTTCTTTCATGACCCTCGAGAGGAGAAATTGTGAAAAAAATCCGTTTTTAATGCTCTACAAGTTTTATCCGAACATTTATTCAATACCATATCCTGAAATAATCTTACGTAATTTTTATAAAATAGAAAATCGACAATTTTTGATATTTTCAGTCGCGATATCTTATGGGCTTTCAATTTTCTGCACTGAAAAGTGAAATTCTAATTTTTTCTGAGATTTTTCGACCGACAGACAAGTTGATAAAATAAAGAAATGCATTTGAAGAAATCTCAGAATTCTGAGGCAAATAAAAAATTCTCTCATAAAAAAATTTCTTCATTTTTCAAAATAGACACCGAGACACGCTTCAAAAAATTGGAAAGCGAGATCGACGATGAAGTTTGAAACTTTCCAGAACTTTACTCGTTCACGTTGCATGACACAAAATGATATCATTTTTCAGCAACGTACATTAGGGTGAGTTGTTTTTAAAATTTTTAGGAAGTATATAGAACAGATTCGGAAAAAAACTGTGGGTCGCGAGCTTAAACCTCTCATTTTTCTATTAGGGTTCAGAATTTCACCTTAAAACTTTTTTAGGACGATAATTAATCGTATGACATTAATAATTCATTCATTAACAGAAGAGAAAAAAATTGTTTTGGCAATTTTTCTGCGTTTTCAAAAGTTCAGCAAAAGGGTAGACCGAATTTCTTTCTTTCTTTTTTTTTTTTTTTGAAACTTGATGAAACCTAGCAAAAAATTACTGCTAAATGACATTAACAAGACGTAAGTAAAATTTCAAAATTTCAAGTCAATGCTTATAATCATTCCAGTGAAAGCTCACAAGGGAACTACCTGAACCGGCAGGAACGAAAATGAACGAATCAAAGCTAGATCGAAAAGTTTCTGAAGAAATGATAAATAATCGCTGGAGGCTCCAGAATGGTCGAAATGGGGGTTCTACCCATTCGGAACGTCGAAAATAGGTCGGAGCTCGATTTCGGATAGGTAGCATCGCAAAACATGGAATATTTAACATTTTCAAATTTTGGCATTTTTTCCAGTGGGCAAAAATACACATCTGAACCGGCAGACGTCGATTTTCGCGACAACCGCAAAAATTGGTTAAAGGCAACCCACATAGGCCCCAAATAAAGTTATTTGTGCTGAAGTTCATTTTTAGCCATTCCACAGCAATTTCAAGTTTCTGGAGAAATGATAAAAAATCGCTGGAGGCTCCAGAATGACTGGAATTGAGGTTTTACGAATTTCGATAGTTGTAAATGAGTTAGGGACGCCATCTGAACCACTTCCCGAGAAAATTCCAATTTTCATCAATATTTTCTATTTTTGGTATTATTTGATAATTTTTTGGATTTTTCAATTTTCAAAAATTCACCAAAAATCGAGAAATCAACTTCAGCATCAGCACTTGAAATTTTGGATTTGGGGTCCGGAGGTAGTCCCCTTTCGATCTAGCTTTGATTCGTTCATTTTCGTTCCTGCCGGTTCAGGTAGTTCCCTTGTCAGATTGAAAATTTTTCATATTTGTTGTAAAAATTGGTTCAGCTGATCTTTTGTTTAAATGTAAATACCTGAACTGTTAAATTCAAAGTACTGCATCATGAGCAGATATTAACAAAATACAAATACGTATTTTAAAGGGAACACGTGTCATTTTGAGAACATCTGAACTCTGCAAAAACGAACTGCAAGTTTTTCTGATGATTCAAACGTGATAATATGACAATATCAAAGACATTCAAAGATCACTTGAACCAATGTTTTTTCAATTTTCGAAACGTTTGAAAATTTTTTCAAAATTTTGTAAGCCCAACGTTGGAAGGTTAAATTTTACTCAAAAATTTGAAATTTTCCTACATCTTGTTGACATTACTTCGTCATAATTTTTTGCCAAGTCCCATAAAATTTGAAGAAAAAAAATACATAAAAAACGACCAATCCTATTTTGCACGATTTAAAAATACGTCTCAAGTCGTCTAATTTTCATAAGATGCTGTAAAACTCATAACAACATGAAAAAAAAGCAAAAAATTGTTTTCCCTTTTTGAATGAATTTCACAAATTTTTTGTTGAAAATAATTTACAGATTTTGAAACCTGTTAAGAAAATAAAGCTGAAGATGAAGAAGACTCAAAAAAATTTTCACGTCTTTCTTAGTCTTTAATTTTTTTTCATTTTTCAAAATCTCTCTTCAGAAAAAAATTAAATAAGATCCAGAATGCATTCACAGTGTGGACCTAACTTCTTAAAACAAAAGCTTCACATCGTCGAATTTAAAAAAGGCTACATCAAAAAATTGTCATCCACAAACCCATAATCGAAATGTATTTTTCTAGCAAACAAGCAAGTAAGCAAGCAAATATACGTTTATATCGGATCAACATTCTAGAAAAATGAATAACGTTGCCGATGAAACCTAAATAATTTTTGATGGATAAGTTTGAATGCTGGTTTTCCATTTTCGGAAACCTTTAACGATCTTGTAATTTTTCAATGAGAAATTTCGAATGAAAAAATGAAGGTCTCGAAAGCTTTTGTTAGCATTGCTGCTCCGCAAGGGTTTCAGAAATGGACCGTCATTTACTTTTTTGGTATCAAAAATTTGACAATTTTTAGGAAATTAAAACAACATGTCTTGGTGGAGATTCATTGAAGAGTACAATCACACACAAAAAGGTGCTTTATCGAAATAGATTTTTTTCTCTATCCTTCCATCTTTCACCCACATTTCGGCTTGTAAGAAGAACAGAAAACATGGAACCAAAAAATGGAAGATGAAGAATCTTCGTTGACAATTTTTATAAATGCAAAAATTCTCATTTTTAAGAGATTTCTATAAAAAAAAAAAAAATCGTTACGAATGTTTTTAAAATTTTATTACCTATGAATTTATCCGAGGAATTGTAGAAAAGGTACGTTTTTTCGTACCCCTGAGAAAAAAGGGTCAAAATGAAAATTAATTGCCAACGAATAATGATACATCGTCCTTAATACTGTTTTCAACATTTTTGAAATCGTCTGAAAATATGAGCATTTCCTTATAAGCCTGAGGAATCCTTCGATGTTACACTATTCCACTTTCTCGAAGAAGCCATGGAAACTACCGAGCCAGATCTATTCAAAGATGAAAAAGTTCGTGAATAAGTAAATACTACTCGAATCAACTTCAAACCCCAAATCAATCCTACATCCTGAAACTTTCACCGAAACCTTTCGACTTCATATCCAACTTTTTTAAAATTGGCAAAAAAACAACTGACAGTCCACCTTGTTTACCATATTGACATCCTGTAACATTAATTTATTTTCAACCCCACAGTCAAACTACACGACAGCCCTTTCGGCAGGACACCCTGTATACACACGAATGAAATATACATATACATAACATTTTGCATCGCAAACTAATTTCGTGTTCTTTTGATAAAGCATTGCTAGTAAGGGAAAAAACCGTTTTGGAAATTGTTTTTCCGCGTCGTCGTTCGGGTTCTCTCGAATTAGAAAACTTCGCCGAATTTACCCCGTTTTCGTTTTTTTTTCATCTCTTTTACCACACTATCCAGTCAAACGTCGACGTGTAGTATTCATTTTTACGTAGATACACGAATATAAAGTCGATATTCCCAACGTATCGTTTCTCGCTCTGCTACTAGCCCCATGTCATGCCATACATTTTTTCTCTTTCCGCTGGTAACTTTTCCCCTTTTGTTATCAAAGTACTAGGTATAACTTTCCAAACATTTTTTTAATTTTTCGAATCTCGCGTATCAAATTTTACGGATTTCAAATGCACGAGACCGAGGCAGGGTTAGTATATTAACAAAAAAATAAACGTAAAATGAAAATCTGTCTTTCCCTTCGACTTATCTGCATCCTCACTCTACGGAATGTAGAAATAACCATAATGTGTATCGTAGTACGATAAGACGTGTTTTTTTTTAAAAAAAAAGTAGGTATGTTTTTAATTAATCTCTATCTCAAACAGCTCTCTTGTTCAGCTGTTCATATTTCGAAGTACCTATCTATATTGCGAGTATATTGCGAGGCCTTCATCACACAATAAAGGCAAGCGTTTTTATATAATTTAAATGTTTTGTTCGTATTTTTTCACAAAAGTATTTACAAACGTTTCAGCATAAAATCAGCACATTGATTTAGATTTTTTAGAGTAAAAATTTGGAAATCTCGCAAGAGAACTCCTTTCCGGAGCCAAAAAGAAAAACTGCCTTGTTGTTGAGATAAAAACAACAAAGATGACAGGGTTTCGTAGATAAGCCTGCAACTTAGGAGCAAGCAAGTACTCTTTCACAATTTAATTCTTCGCTATAACCTAGAAACAAATCCAGATACTAAATAATATCAGTTCTTGCCTAGTTAATACATAATTTCTTATTCTAGCTTTTTCTTTTTTTTTATCAAAGAATCGAAACGTTCGTTTATCAGTACATTACAACGCATATATTACCTCTGCCCTTGCCCCTGTGCACTTAGGGCATAACCGAGAACGGTAATTACAGCGTGATTGACGTCATCGATGTACATATGCATAATATAAATATCCATGTTAGAAGCACAGTAGCGTATAAATTAATGCCTACGACTGAGGCGACATTACAGACAACTCTACCAACACCGTACCGTATACTCGTACACATATAGATGTGATAAGACCATATTTACATATATCATTGTATCTGCCACATACGATGTCATCGAATAAAAACAATGTTGCCATTGAATTGAATGCAGAGCTAGGAGGTAACAACACCACGTGTAAGAGTTGTTTGAGAAAAAAACACTCGAAAGAGACTCGAATGAAATGAGATTTTAAAAAAAATTTATTTTTATATCGTGTAAGATTCGAGTCTGTTGTACTTATCGTGTACTAATTACGGTTCATCGATCGAGAACAATACCGCAATAAAAGTATCGTTTGACTTCGGTCTCTCTTGAACGTTCACAGAACACACCCGAACAATTCAACTGGCTCGAGACTAGACTTGAATAAATGGAAATAAGGTTACCTATGGGGAAAATTGTCTACACTGGTAATAATTACCTACTATACATGGTGTCCGATAAATAGATGACAACACTTCGGATTTGGATTGGAATATACAACCGGATACCACTGAGAAAAAATTCTAGATACCTAATAAAGATGTCGCTGTCTTCAAAATTGAAAAAGCCGATTGCGTTTTTAAAAAAAAAATGAAAGTCGAAATTAAATATCGATAGCAAAAGAGCGCAATGAATAGAGAGAATGAGTAGAATTATCCCATATCTTTACTCTTGCTCAACTATAGAGAATTGAAGGAGCTATGTACGAATGGATTTTGAGAAAAAATATCTGCTTTGAGGAAAATGATCTTATCAGTAGATCCTATAACAGAAAATAATTCTCCTCAAATCGGAATCGAACATTCTTGAAATTTGTGAACCTAAGCAAGTTTTGTCAGCGAATAACTCATCATTCAGGCCCAAGAAAAATTGCAACATTGAAATTTGTTCACGTTTGGATGTAAAATTAATATTACGTAGTGATTTCAAAAAATTTCGATGCACAAATTCGTATACCTACTCGTAGCTTCTTCTATATTTTCAAGTTGAGTAAAAATGTGTATTAGAAAATTACGTCAATTTATATAGATGTACTGCCCACTTCCGCGTTTAAAAATTGACTTCAACTTTCACTTTTCAAAAAAATAATTTCACTCCTTCAATTTTGAAAATATACGACACTTTTGTATTAAGTTAGTGGTACCTGGTTAAATCGAAATCTAAAGTAGAAATTACCATCTACCTACTTATCAAACACCTGGTATGCCAATTTCACAAACACAAGCAGTTGATGATTAATTCATATCTACACAAATTTTTTTATAGGAGTGAAGTGTGCTGAGTATTTGAAATAAGTAAATGTCAAGTTGATACTTGTAATTATTGTTTTTGAGAATTTTTTTGTTGCAAATTTCACATAATTAAGATCCTATTGTAGGAGACACGTGAAACGTTCTCATGATTTCGTTTCAATGCAATCCTGCATACTTATCTTCTTTTTTAAAAAAATGTAGAAGGTTTTCTGATGGCTAAATTGGATAAGAATGAACCCAAACATAACCGTGAACTTGAAAGGGCTTCGTGAGATGGCTTAAAAAAATCTAATGGAATAAGATCCGCAGTAAAAAGTAAATTTACTCATTCATTTAAAAATACGTTTTGAAGTTGCTTTGATACGAACATTTGCATGTTTTACAAATTTTTCGGAATATTCATTCAATCCCATCTGGCCTACATTAAGATCCTTATTTTTGAAAATTAAAAAAATTCCCAATGTCTCACCTTATTGGATGCCCGGTAGAATAAAATTCGAACTAGGCAAACTGACTTTTTTGTTTTCAAACACTGCCAGACTTCTAAGAATGGAGGATTCAGATTAGGATAGATCGAGGGGAAAATGTTGGGGTCTTTGACCAGAGCCTCCTGTTTGTCTACTGAGTTTTCAGACTTCAAAATTCGCGATGAAAATAAAAAAATAACGGACTAAGAATTGTGGCCTTGACTTCGATAACCAAAATTTTCATTGCCGAATTTTAAGAAATCCAAAATTGATTATTTTTGACGATTCGTGTTTTTTTTTCAAGCATTTATTCAGTAAATGATAAAAATCAGTCTTGAAACCAACGTCAACATCCCCGAACCAAATTTCATCATTTTCGGCCATTCTATGGAGCTTCCAACGCAATTTACGATCACCACAGAAATTTTAAATTTTTTTTAGGAGGCGTGGAAATCTGATTTTGGCAGCTAAAAATCCGAGTTGTAACCAATTTTCGACCTGATCAACGAGTGTATCCACATTTGAGCTCATTTCTATTCAGACACCTCGACCTTGTTTTTTGAATTATTCACTTGGTAAAAAATAGTAAAAAAAAACATACGACGTTCTCGCCTGGAAATCAGCTCAAACATGGAAAAACTTATTAAATATGTAGGTCAATAATCCACAACTCTTGTTTTCAGCAGCATAAATAGACTTTAACGTATACCTATCTCGGAAAAATTAAAAAATTCCAGAGTAAGTACATAATCGAAAATTGTACAGGATGCTTCAGAGGGACTGGTAATTGTGAAATTTGGCTCAAGGAGTTGAAAATACTTTCAAAAATTATTTCAATAATTTTCACTGAATAACTAAATTTTTACATTTTTTTAAAACGCACAAATTGTCGAAAAATAGTCAATTTTGGATTTTCAAAAAAAAAAACACCACAAATCGAAAAATCAATGTGAGTCACTGAAATTCTGATTATCATGGTAAAAAAAAACATAAATTCGAAAGGTAAATTGATATTTAAAATTCAGACGCACAATTCACTCTCTTGGTGAAAAAAAAACGAAACCGTCTACCTAAGGTGATATTTCCACCTCACCTGCGTCCAAGTTCACACGCGGTTCTCGCATGGAAATTGGCTCAAACATGGAAAAACTTATTAAATAGATCAATAATTCACAAGTTCGTTTTCAGCAGCACAAAAATGGATTTGAACGTAGGTAACCTGAAGAAATTTAAAAATTCTGGAGAAACCGAAAATTGATCAGGATGTTTCAGAATGACCGGAAATTGTGAAATTTGGCTCAAAGAGTTGAATATATTAGTTTTAGAACTTATTTCAATAACTTTTACCGAATGAATACGTTTTTTGAAAATATAAGAAAATGTCGAAAATAGTCATTTTTGGATAGGTATTCAAAAAATCGCTAAAAATCGAAAAATCAATTTGAGCATCTGAAATTCTGATTATCAATATTTCAAAACCATGCTCGCTCCAAAAATTGCGATTCAGTTCAAATTTGAGGCAGATACTTCCAGAGGTTCTTATGTTACCTATATTAAGACTCATAAATTCTCTGAATTTTTCATATTCTCCACCAAAAAAAAGCTTAAAAATCTAATCAAGGTTGATAATTTTCATCGTCATTTTCCGATAAATTGTTTTTTTAAAAATTCGACTTTTCATCAATTTACTATTATCCATGATAAATGAAAGAGTAGAAATCCACAGATAAATTCTGAAATATTTGGCATAAGTGAAAAAATTTCTCACATGACCCCGAAAGATAATATTAAGTAGGTATAATAAACGAACAGTAATCAAAAAAAAACATAAAATTCGAGAGGTAAATTGATATTTAAAATTTAGACGCACAATTCACTCTCTTGACGAAAAGAAACGAAACTGCCTACCTATACGTGATATTTCCACACCACTCACGTGTAGTAAGTTCGCACTCACTCGTACATTTGACGAATAGACCATCATCGTTCATTTGCAAAGATTACTTAGAACCACTCACTTCACACATTTTCATAATACCCTTTCTGAAAAAAAATCTTTAAAAAAAACACACTGAATGAAATTTTTACTGGCGTATACGCCTTCATCCCTCCTCACGTCATTCAGGCCCATTTAATACCACACCGTCATCGAATACCTTATAATTTACTGCTTCGCTTTCGTTCCACTCGAGCGACCTGATACGTCTTTTTTTCCAGCTTAACACACGAGGGTGGAAAGTATGCTTACTAAGAGTTGCTGGAAAGGCTGCGGCCGGGGGGCAGCAGACATTCTGATTAAAATACTACGTCAATGTTGGCGTTCATCTTGGAATATTAATAAAAATTTTTAATATCGTTCGTCAGTCGGATGGGGTGGGGGCGACGACGACGACGTTAAAATCCAACCTACATAAAGACGAATATTAAGATTAAGAAAACACGGCACAGTGCCTCACAGCTCTACTCAAGCTTCGAATAAAATTTTTCTCTAATAGGCAGGTAGGTGGATGGGTAAATAGGTAGGCATATTCGCTCGTATAAGAGCTTTTCATTCGACACAGCCGTTTTATGTATATAATTTCACGTATTTTTTTGCCTTTCGCTGTCGCTTACACGTAGTACACGACGACCGATTATGGATGCCTGAAGCGGGTCAAAAATTACAGCGAAAAAAGTTCACTTATGAAAATTTCAACCACTTTTCTCTTCCTCCTGCCGTAAAGCGAAACGTTACCTACCACCCTTCGTACATACATCGTACAGTAAAAAAAATAGTTACCCTGCTCTCGCTCGTCAGTCCTAGCTCGAGGCGTATTTGCGTATAAATATAGTAGAAATACTTACAACGCGAGCAGAGCAGAGCATCCGAGAGAACTATAGTCGTACGTAGGGTATTACTATACATAAGATAACGTGTAACTTATTTTCCATCTTCGTTGGTTTCGCCTCGAGAGATGCTGTACCATCTTCTTCGGATTCTTCTTCGTCGGGTAATTCGACGCACACACAAGACCGTAGTAGGTATAGCGAAAAATAGCGAGACGATGGAGGAGCACAACGACGACGACGAGAGAAAGAAGCTCGTTGGATCCTTAGTGATATACGCTTGTTTGGCGCTGCTAACAACCTAACGTCGATGAGAAAAATTTCGTAAGAGGTGTACTTGTGTAAAGTAGTCGTTTACACAGTGTTAGAATAAATAAAGATTAAATGCACTTTGTTGTGGTAAACAGAGATAAGAGGATTACAAGATTGCGGTACGATCTGGAAAGCTTTTAAGGGCGTATATACGACTATAGGAGTATACGAGCCTCCGTCGTCGTCGCCTCATGCAGCAGCGTCAAGAGCCAACACCATTTTCAAAGCGTCGAATAAAAATGTGATTTTGTTCCGTTGTCGTCGTAGTTGTACCCGTACTGTTCTCGACGACGACGTCATTTTCTTTATACTAATACGCCTTTTCTTCCTATCGCCAACTTAGGACTCAATTTGTTAAATGATGAGTACTCGACCTTATACATCTATGGAGACCTGAATTGGAAAAGAGTGGCAGGAGAGGTGGTCGTTTTTTCATGATTTTCTGCAAGTAACATTAACCCTTTCGAGGTTCCCACAGTTTGAGTGAACCCAAAGATCTGGTGAGCTCATCCTATGGAATCACCCCAAAGTTACAAAACAGATATGAAAACTTTGAGCAGAATACTGCGAGGAATACATACAGCTTCCTCTGCGTTCGTTGTAAGTGTTGTAGAAGTTTGAAATTCGATTTTAATGGTCGGTGGTTCGATGCCACGGTACCTACTTAGCTGTCTTTTTGCATCCTTAAATACCTATACTTAGCTGGCTACCTTGTGATGAAAATTCAATTACTTCGATTTTTTCGTCTTCCATGAAATTCTATTGCATTCGATAATTAAATTGTAATATACGTTCGAATTTACAGCGTATGCAGGGTATGCCAAGGTGCATTTCGTAGCAAAGTGGATCTTGACCAGCACATCAGTCTTCAGCACCCTGATCACGTCAACAAAAAGACAACGGCCAATAACAAATACTTAAGTGTCCCCAGTGCTCATATCTGGCTTCGTGCATGGAGACCTTTAATCGACACATACGAAACGCTCACAGACGGGGTTTGAAAGCAAGGGTGTCTGGTGAGTGGATGTCAAAACTTCAGATTTGGATATAATTATGTGGAAGATACGACTTGAAAAAAAGTTGGATGGACAATTTGTCTTGTGCATCTTCGAAATTTAAGGGGCAACCGAGCTTGGAAAGAAAGATTGAGAAAAACATATTTTTTGACCTTGAAAATGTGTAGTACTTTGGAAAATAAACAAATTTTTTTAACATGAATTTTTGTCCAACTTTGAAATTGAAGGTGCTAGAAATCTTCAATTTCGTAGCTGTGCGAAAATTCTAATGACAAAATTTGTTCATTTTCCAAAGTACTACTCATTTTCAAGGTCAAAAAATATGTTTTTCTCAATCTTTCTTTCAAAGCTCGGTTGCCCTTTTAAATTTTTAAAGATGGGCAACTTGTCCATCTATTTAACGTTTTTTTTTTTTTTTTTAAATCGTATCTTCCCCGTTTATCCCAATCTGAAGTTTTAGCATCGTCTCACCAGACACCCTTTTCCAGCCTGATTGAATTAGATTGAAAACCCCAGCAAAAATGTCCCACCAGCGAACATTTCAGATGCCTAAATTCATTTTAGGATTTTAATTATTTCACATCAAGGGGTCAAAAATATGCGAAAATCAATATTTTACTTAGTTGAGCTACAGAGCTGAAATTTGACACGTACCATGTTTTCGTTCCTCAAAATGATTGGAAACGGTGTAGTTTTGAGCAGTTCTTGAATCTCCAGCAGATTTCTGGAAATGCGATTTTCACAAAATTATAAAAACGGCCACCAATTGGAAAGATAATCGAAGAGTGGAAAAATTAAATTGATCCGATGACCGCCAATACTGAATATCATGCCATTTGTTATAACAGTTTCTTATCAATATTGTAAACGCGATTCAAAATCTTCCAGCAAATATTAAAAGCCCCAAGAGTAAGTTGCTTTCTAGAGATTTCAGTTTTCAATTTTAAAATTGCTGGATAAAAGTACCATAATATGGTTCCGAAGTGGCAGACGTTGACTTTGGAAAATTGGAATTTCCGAAATGCTACTGGAGCCTCCAAAACGATTCGAAACTACCGCCAGTCGACTCAGCACGTCGCAATACGGGTGTAGTGTAAATTACAGCATTCCATCTTCATTTTGTAAAATTTAGTGGAAATGAGTTCCAAAATCTGCTAAGCTGAAGGTTCCAAAAAAGCTCAAAACGGCTGGAAACCGTTTCAAATTGGTTCGGCGTTAATGTTAAATATCAGTATTCTTGGGTAACTTGGTAAAATCTTGATTTTTTTCAATTTTGGGCCCAGATTTGATTTATAAAAACTCATCGAAGGTCAGGTCGAAAAATGCACTTCAGCATCTAAAATTCGGCTAATGATACATTTTTGCATACCCTTTCGATCCAGTTTTGTTCGGTTCAAAAAATATTTCTGTCAGGTTTCAATGGCTTCTAAAGTTTGAAAGCATTCTTCGCCTGAAAAAGACAAATCGGATATTCCGGTGACTTTGTCACAGCTTTCGAAAAAAAAAACCAAACAAACAAACATTGTTCCACTTCTCCATTTTGTTACAAGATGACATTGCAGAAGGAGTATGTTTTTTTTCCAGAAATGCATGATAAATTCGAATAATTTGTTAAAATCATTTCCCAGATTTCATTAAATCAGGCTCAGACTGTCGCCACCAAATCAGCCCAGGACGAAAACGTGATGCCAGGCAATTGCAGCATCGGTAAATGGAAACTTTTTGATTATTTGGTGTGAAAAAATAATCAAAGTAAGTATATGCTAGTTCAGATTTTTGAAATATTTTTTCAGACATATAAAGTGGCCACAAGAAGAACTTCATGAAAAAGAATTCGATAAATTTTCATTTTTCAAATTTCAGAAATTGGAAGTTTAGGTATCGATTTTTTTTCTCGTAAAAAGCTTCTTATGCTCTCTTTATGTATTTTGATTACTTTATCATCTATTCGCTGATTGCAAGAGAGTTTTTGCATGATCTTTTTACTTATTGACTGCTTCAATGGTTCATGCTTTTAAATTTTTCATAAAACAACTTTGGATGGCATAATCCCGCGATCTCACCTTGGACAATTAGCATCAATTTAAAAATTTTATTTTTCTGATTTTTTACTTCCATTTTTTTGTTGATAGAAAGACGAGCGGATCTATCGCCCTATCCGGTCACCAATCACAACGCGTGAAATATCGACCAATCGTGGTCCATCCACTCTTATTATACCCTGTTTACGTTTTTCCCGCTATTTTACACTTGAAAATTTAATTTTTGACTGATTTTGACGATGTTTCTTTAATTTTCTTATTACAATGTAGGTATTAATTCGTAATTTATCTGCCTCGCAATGAATTCTACTGTCCAGACCATGTAATAAAAGGAAACATTTTTGCAAACATATCCATGCTTGCGTCAATCAGAAAAAAACTCTGTTCTCAATTTATCTTCCGAAGATGTAAACTTTGATGTAGCTCCGTTTGAAAAGGCGTTGCTAACAACCAAGAAGGATCAGAGTGTTGATGAAAATGTGAAAAACGACCTGTTACGACGTAAAATGGACCTGGGAAAAGGCATGCTTCTTACCAAGGAATTATACAACCGAAGAATTCGATCATTTTGTAAAAGTTATGGATAGATGCTTAGATCTGTTGGCAAAAAAAAAAAAACGAAAAATGAAAGAACCTGATAATAATGAGCCGTCTAATAAAAAAGTGGAGAAACAATTACGATTTGAAAATCATAAAAAAAAGAAGTCAAAAATCATCCATCGAAGCATCCACTTGAGTCAACGAAGTTGCAGTGATGAAAAATGCTTTCAACGCTCTAACTCCTCATCCTGAGAGTAAAGAAAAAGCTTTAAATGTTTTAAACCTCAACTTTGGCAATGTCCACAATTATTTAGTCTCGCTCGTGATAGAAAGATGTCCGATTTTCATAAGATTAAATTCAAAAAACCAAAATTAGTAGCAAATTAAACTACTCACAGCTAGCCAAAAGCTCAATTTTTTCCTTTACTTTTTGAAGAGCCAAGTTTTGAGGCGATCTGTATATTTATTCACTAAAACGTGTTTCGTGAAATCATTTTCTCACTTAAAAGTTGTTTCAAGTGATAAAAAACTCCATTCACCAAAGGAGGAAATGCGCGTGAAATTTTTCTATCAAAACGTAATTTTTCTGCATTTCAGAAATCCTTGACTAATTTTTTCATCAAGTTCTACCAAACTAGTTTTAACGCGAATTTATAAAATACCCTAGAATTTACAGAAAATCTCCAGTTCTAAGGTACAATTCGGTTTCATGTATCCTAATTTCCCCTGCCATGATCCCTTTCCAAGAATTTCACCACAAATTACAAATTCGAGTCTAAATAATTCCCTTTTGAGCTGAAAACGACGACCGTGGGTGCCATATTCATTTATAACTCGAGTTATACACCACGTCAGCACATGCGAACATCGCATGTAGTACGCTCTGGCTCTGTGCTGTGCACATAAGCGCAATTACGAATCCTATAATAAAACGATTAAACTCATTAGAAATACCAATCGGGCTAATTTGTACTTTGAAATTCGCCAACTTTGAAACATATCACACATACCTACACTAAACAAACACATCGTCGTACTACAAGAGTATAAAGCGAACAGACATTAAGCAGCGCTCGGTGTCGGTGTTTCATTCCACACACAGTCGTCCTTCTTCTTGTCACCAACATACCGCGCGCTCGTAATAAAACACCGCACACACACACACGGTAGCGCGACGAGTACCTATATACTAAAGATACCCCTCTGATACGCGAGAAACGAGCGAAAACTCGAGCAGAAAATATACAACTTTGATAATTTTATGCAGGTTACTGGAAAATTTCCCAAAGTAAAACGGACCAAACGTACACCACGCTATATTGTATAACTTTGTACACACATTAACGTTTATTCCAACTCAAGGGCAAGTTTCACCGCGGTATATTTTACCGCGCGAACCAAGCACGGCAGCGGTCGCGACTACGACCATACTCAAAATAACCATTTAAATATTCTCAAAGGAGGCGAGAAAAAACTTCCACTTCGCAGCGACATTTCGGTGCTTCAGCACAAACGTTGTGGGGAGGTGTGCTTGATCTGCATCGCAAAACATACCCACATACTTACGAGTATTATATGTACGTTTTACGTACGATCGCATGTGTGTTGCTTGAACGCTGTAAATGTAACTAATTTCGCATTTTAACGTTGAACTACAACACATACGTACGTAGTAAACCTAATTTCAGAGAGCTCGAATTAACATATTTTCACGCCAGCGTTTCCCTCTATATTCATTTCCCTCTTAGCTGCTGTTTCGATGTGTGTCCTGTGTTTCCCTAGGAATACATTATGAGTGATGGAAAAAGCATCGCGGATTTTCGTCTTTTAATAGGTACTGGTACTACTTATTGAATCGGATATGTTTTTCTTGAGAAATAGAGTATAGAGACTGTGCTCGTACTCCGAAGATTTATAAAACAATCAAACACAACTTCAACTTACTCAAGTCAGCTTCAAGTTCTTTTCCTTTTATAATGAACATTTGTTTTTACCTGAAACAAAAATGCAAATACTGTTTGATCAGTAGACTGACAAAAATCTTACTAAAACCGACAAACGCGAACATTTATTTTAATATTTTCAAAAAAATTTGTCAAGATAACCAATTAATTTATACCGATGATATTATTGGCACCACATAATGAAATACTGAAAACCGCTTTGAAAGAAACGTTCGTTGATGCCGAAATCAGATGTTGCCACATGCATTACCTCTCATGGTGAGACGTGATATTCAGAATACATTTTTCAATTATTATTATCATAGGTATATTTAATTTGTATTAATGTCTCCACAGCATATTAGAAGAATGTTGATTAATTTGAACTCAAAATAATTTTTATCGGATTTGAGTTCAGAGTCTTACTACAACGTTTATCAGTTATGCCATTACTGCTGGCCAATAAAATGATGACGGGATTAAAAAATATAGTGTCGAATCACCTGAGATTCGCAAATAAGTATTTCTGCTTTCCAAGAGATGTTACAGATAATTGAGAGCGAATACCTCGTCGGCAAGAATAGAACATAAATATGTAAGTTTATATTCGTTGTCTATGCAAAAAATAAGCTCATTAGCTTAATTACAGCAAGCATGGAGATTGATTTGAAAATCTGTAAAATTACCAATTTTGGTTCCAAATCCAAGTACATAGGTTCGTAATGTGATTAAACCAGAATTCAAACTAACTTGAAAACATCAACAGGCAGATTGCATACGCGTTATAAATATGTATTATCATCCAAAATTATTTGATCAGTGGAAAAAAGTTTCGATCCTAGTTTCTGAACATCCCTGACTCACTGAATTGAATTCAAAATTCAATACCACTTCAAATCCCCTACCAAGCGCTTGAAAATGATGGATCTCGAGAATTACTATTTTTCATCAAGTTTATCGTACTTTTCCATTATGAAACACTTTTTTTCACGAAAAACTAACGCTGGATTCGTGTTTAAATGATCAAAAGACGCCGATAACCATACTTACTACAATCATTACCACCAAACTGCCAAAATTCACTTTTGTTTGCTTTCAGTATATTAATTACTGAAATGAAAGGAAAAATTTATGAATTAGGAAAATTAAATCGAAATGATGGTAAGTAAAACTGTGGTAAATGTGATTGCTTTGACATACTAACACGAATCCAGGGTTAGCTTCTTTGAATAAAGAATTTTTAATAGTGGGAAAGTGCGATAAAGTTGACGAAAAATTGAAACTTGAGCGATCCCCCAAAGTTTCAACGGTTTGGTAGAGAACTAAAAAATGGTCTCGAATTTTTAATTCAATTGGGTTAGGGATGTTCAGAAACTGTAATCACAACGTTTTTGGGATGTAGGAGGGGTTACTAAGGGACTGCACAGATTACACTACACAGAAGTGGCAAAAAACTTTTTTTTTCCAAGAATGATCCTACTTTGAGGATCTTTGGATCAGCCCCTCGAACGATTAGTGGTCTCAAAATTTTTTTGAGCAGTCAACATTCACTACAAACAGTGTTATGTGTGCTCGCAACTTTCAGCTAGTATGACCGCATATCATGCACATTTCCAACATCCGACATTCCAGGGACGCGACTCCGCTTACTGGTGACTGGCGTCCACTCCCACTCAAAATAAGCTTTATCGCTAATTTTAGTACAAATTCAGATAGACAAGGGCATTTCGAAAGCTCACGTTAAAAAAAGAAGAACCAGAATACCTTACGTGAAAATAATCCAACTACTAACCAAAGGTACTTAATTTATTATATCGAGGAATCGGAGGTAAAATCGCGTGAAAATATCAAAACCAGTGATTTCGAATTTCAAAACTTCGGATTTCAATACCCATGCTGCATAACATTTTTGAAATTTTGAAAATCACGCCTCCCCCTCGAAACCACTTTCACGTATTTTAAAATGTCCTACAGGCATGCTATGAGAAATAAGCTATTTCAAACTCCCTTGAAGGTTTATTCATCATAGACGATTTTAACGAAACGTCACAGTGACGTCACCTGACGAACGTTGCACCGCTGATTGGTCCGTTACATATCATCAACAAACAAATTTGAACCAAAATTACTGCATAATTATGTATATTGCGTTAAATGGGGAATTTTAAATTGAGAAAAAAATCAGATACGAGGTTGCCAAATTTGAATTCTGCATGTGAGAAAACGCTGGTAAGCCATCAAAATTTTCTCTGGTTATTTATTTTCAGAAAAAAGATATATATATTAAAAAGTGCGAAACTCCACTGATAACATTACATTTCTTTGAAATCATCAACTTTGTAGGCGATTTTAGTCGACCTTTAAAAGAAGGTTCAATCGCGCTAGACAATATTCTAACCTTTGGGATAATCCATAACATCCATAGCACTAATCGAAGAAAATGCAAGTTCTTCTTTTTTCCTGTAAATGAAACACCTAGGAAATAATGGATAAATAATATTGCAGGTGGGTATTGTATGCGATCATCCAATTTAATTTTCAAAAGTATGCCAATTGCCAACAATGAAATCACGACTAACCACACTCTGCTACCATTTCTCGAGTACTGAAGACTCGAGAGTAAAAACTAAAAATTTTGTATGATTAATCGCGATAAAATTAACGAATAAATGAAATAAATGAGAGGAAAAATAATTATGCAAGTTCTTCTCCTTTCATAAAAATGAAAGACCTAGGAAATTATGGATGAATAATTGCAGGTGGGTATTATACTTATGCTTGAAAATTCTGTCTGTTTAAGAAAATTATACGCATTTTATCTCATTTTCAAATGAAATATGTATTTCTGAAGGAGAAAAGACAAGTTACCGAATGAAAATTCAAGAATATGCAGTTGCCATTTCAAAAGAGGAAAGAAAGATGCAACAGCTGATAATGTTATCAATGGAGTTTCACATTTTTTATATATTTTTTTTTCTGAAAATAAGTAGCCAGGGAAAACTTATTATGGTTTATTAAGGGATTTCTCACATGCATAATTCAAATGTGGCAACTTCCTCCCTAATTTTTTCTCAATTCAAAATTCCCCATTCAACGCAATATACGATACATAGTAATTTTGGTTCAAAGCTGTTCGTTGATGATGTAACCGACCAATCAGCATGCAGTGTCCGTCAGGTGACGTTTCATTGAATTCATCTACTCGTATGAATTACGAACGAGAATAATTGACAGATTCTACGTATCAAGTGATACGATTACTAATAGTTTTGTGTGCCAAAAATTGTCAATTTGTTTACTCAATTAAAAAACCAAAACTTTTGTCTACCTACCTACCTACACTTGTTATCTGTTAAGCAATTCAGGAAAAAAGAATCCCTTCGAGATAAATATGAGGCTGTTAAAAGGAAGCTCAGGAAAGATCTTGCTGATGAAAAGAAGTAGATATGCGGTACTGGAGGCGGTCCTTTCAAGCCACCCAAGAACTACTCTGAAGAGGAGCTAATCTTGTTCAATATTATTTGTCTGAGTGCAGAAGGGTTGCCAAATTGGTATGGTAGTGATGAAAACAAAAACGAAACTGTAGGTAATAAAGTACATAATATGTACGAGTACGTTGAACAGTTTGAAGAAGCCGATTAAGAAAACGTGGACGACGTTTTCAAATAAACCCATACTCAAGTTATATTATTATTATTAATGTAGAATGAAATTTAAATTATAACATCACACCAAAATTGCATCTAAAATCTGTACTAACTGATATGATTTTCACAGTGATAACAATTCACCAATAAAAAAATAACAATGGCATAGTTGCCAAAAAATCTTGCCAACTGAAGAATTTACAATACCTCGATTTTTGGAATGAGAAACGCACAATGCGTTAACCACGCAAATTAACTCTTGGTTACAATATCCGACGGATAATTATGTACTAACCAATCCATTACACTAGGTATTGAGAAACCGACCCTAAAAGAAAAGGTAGAAAATCTTTCAAATTTTTTGATTAATGGTTGATCCCTCCTCCCCCGCTCCAGCACCAAGTTTTGGAAATTTGAACATTTTCAATTATGTGTCAAAGAAATTGATTTTTTAGCTTAGGCGATCTCTTGATGCCCACTATCATGTGCTAGTGTACTCATCTGAAAATCAATTATTTAATTTCAACTACTTGTCAATCTCAAGGAAATACTTTGATTGGAAAATATTTTACAAAAAAAGAGTAGGTATTTCAAGAACTTCTGCACTTGGAAAAAATGAAATTTTGAGTTTTCTAATGGCTAGAAAGTGATTAAATGCAAGTACATTGTAGGTACTAACTAAAGACATCAAGAGACTATCTGAATTGATTTTTTTTCTTTCTTCAAAATTGAAACATGCTGAAAATGTGTCAAAATATTTAAAACTTTGAGCTCGAGCCTCGAGAGAGGGTCAAAAGTTGACTGCAAAATTTGAAATTTTCTGTGCATTATATTAGGGTTTTTTTTGGCCACAGTTTTTTGCAAGGCTATATTAAAATCCGAAAAAAAATTGAAATACTCGGCTCAAATATATAAGTGCCAGCATTGCCTGTAAAAAATGTTGGCAAAAATTAGTGGCACCCTTGAAAACTCATACGTCCCACTCAGAGTGCAATTTTTCGGTAGGCCCAACAGTGCCGGTTCGTCACTGACAGAAATGAAAAAATCGTAGATACATATGTACATACTTGACGACCTCCATCCTTTAAAAACATCAAAAAGCCCACTGAAACTTAAAAATTGTGCAATCTCTATTTAAAAAGTTGTAAATGTATCAATGCTCTGCTCCTTCAATTTCCATAACCAGCAAAATACTCGACACATATGCAGTTTGCATTGCCATATCGGCAAGCAAATTTTCCTACAGTTCTTACTGAACACACGGTACACATATCTCAGCCACCCTCCACCTCCTCCCATTCATATCCTTCTCGATAATTCAACCGTACCCGAATCAAGCGCCATCGCGAGAGATTTTTTAACGCTGACATAGCACGAATCGAGCACACGTACGTATAGTACGTACTACGTATCTTGAAAACGCAGCATCTTTTTGAACCCTGCATCGGCATTGGCGGCAGCATGGTATGGCACTTTTACAAGGCACCTTTTCTTAGCCGAATATTTACCGCAATAACTTCTCTCGTATATAACCGAGTTATGTACTTCTTGACAGAGTCGGAGAGGGTAACCCGAGCAGGGTGCTTCCTTCATCGTCGTCGTAGTCGTCGTAAATTGTACTACCGCAGCCACCTTCGACTTCGTCGTCGTCGACGAGATATCCGAGCTATTCAGCGTGTACTAGTCGTCGTAATTGTATAGTACCGTATAGTAGAGGATATACTCGTACAAAAGCCCGCCATTTATACGCGATTATACTACACAACGAGTGCCTTTGCCTATACTATGGCAGAGCATAGAGCATATACCTCTCGCTCGTACATCACGGAGAATTTCACTCTTTGTTTGCTACAACTACACTTCGGTGTACCTTTTTCCGCACACACCACGTTTGTCGTCGGTCGTCCCCTTCACATACGAGAGATACTACACAAACACCAGCCATACAGCCATCCAGCCAGCATCCAACAACTAGCGCAAATATAAAAGTTAAAAATCGTCGTAACCAACAAAGAAAAGCAAAATTCGTATAAATTAGGCGGAATAATCTTCTTATACTCGGCAACTTACGTCTTCTATAATTTTCTCCTATGTCGAATAATACCACAGAGATAAATTTTCTTCCTTTTGTGGGATAAACGTGCGCAGTTCCGAGCAGGGGGGAAGAGGACGCGCAGGGCAACAGGAGGAAAAAACTTCACCGTTGTTTGAACATAAATTATGTAAATTGGCTCCCACAAAGAACGACGACGAAGCAATCCAAAAAAAAAAAAAAAAAAAAAAAGGAAAAAGCAGAAAAACTATACTACATCCCCCTGCTCGTTTTTTTTTCAGCACAGACAAAAAACCTGCAGCGTTGGTTGGCGTTATTATCCATGTTAAATCTGAATACCGCCGAAAAAAAAGCAGCTTAATACCACTTGAACGGCGGATATGACTAAAATTTTTATTAACAAAAAGTCTGTCTGAGAATATTAAAGTAACAAGTCTTTTAACCGATTTTTTTCAACTTAATGAGGTCTGACTACCACAGCAGTCTCCTACCAGAGTAAGAGGGAAAGAAACCTTCTCTAACAGCACCGGTAAAAAAGAAACGAACGCCAGAGCAAACAAAGTATAAGACAGGAGAGAAGGAGAGAAAAAAAAGCAAGAAAGAACACCACCGAGAGAGGTATGGTACGATCGGGCCGTCTTGACGTAAATTCATTGCTCATCGCAGGCTTTTCTTTTAAAGCTAGCGACTCCGCGCTTCCCCTGGCTCCTCATTATCATCTCGATAGCTCGCGGTGTGTATAGATTGGAAAACAGAGTATATAGAATGATTAGTCTTCTTATTCGTATCGTGTGCGCTTTTTCTCTCCGACTCCGTCCAACAGCGTCGATGCTTCTTTACACGTTAAATAAATTTGCCGACTTTGGTTCTCTCGTGGAAAAACGATAAAGAAAGAAAGAGGGGGGGGGGCGACAAACTAACTCGATGAAGTTGCTTATTGCAAATTTCGCTAGCGTCGGGATAATAAATGAAAAGCTTTTTCGCCTTCGACTTTTTCTACTTTCTTTCTTAGCGTCTCCTCGCTGCTGCCTTCGATCGCGTTTAATACGTATTTTCTCTTCGGACCCCTGCTACCCCGTTTTCCATCACCTTTCTCGTCGTCGACTGGCTTTACACACCGCTGCTTCGCCGCGTACCCTTTTCACTGGGCTAATTTGCTATAGTGGTGGAAATTTTTACCGAGACTAATCAAAATTATAAGCGAAATTTTTCCCAGCTTCCTCTCGGATTTTTTTCTTCTTCTTCGCCTGTCTCGCTTGGTTCGTTTCTGCAGCAGAGCAGTTATTTGCCGAGTTCGAGCTCATTATCATCGTGAAAAATTCCCCCAACTTTTAGAAAGAGAGAGAAAGAGAGCTCGAAGCGCGTTAATGGTAAAGTATTTTCACAAAAATTTATCGCTGCCATTTTATACATCCGAAATAATTCGCGAATATTAGCGGCTTTTTCCCCTCAAGCCTCTTCTTTTTCTTTTTCGTATACAGCGCCGAATGACTTTTTCTTTTCATAACAGAGACAACACAAAACGCAAACGCGCAGCGAACAGAGAAAGAGATTGCACAGAAATTTCACCTGTTTGGCCCATTAAGCCGGCTTCCTCTCATCTCGAATACAGAATGTTATTTTTCAGCAATTTTTTGCCGCTGTCATGTCTACTCGGCTACGGCTACGACGACGACGACGAAGAGGAGAATGGAAAAAAACGGCGAAGAATTTAATTTCGATGTAATTTTCGGATGAGAATTTTTCTTTCATAATGATCGTACCATGTACGGGGAGAATGAAGGGAGGCGGTGTAGGAGGGCAATACGAATAGCGAACTCGTAAATTTACTTTACCTTCGGGCCTTTAAATCCAGGCTCGTCGAGCGAACTTCTCGTGTTATTTTTGTATTTTTTCCATTTGTTGTTTTTCTCCTTCTGCCATAGATAAAATGGTAATAGGCGAATGAAGAAGCAACACAAAAAAAACAAGAAAAGAAAATCCGAAGCAGCAGGTTGCTGCGTAATAGTTGGATTTTCTTTTCGGAAAATTATGTTGAAAATGTATTGAAAATTTGTAAACGGGAGAGAGACGAAATTACTGGTAAGGAAAACTCACTCCAAGAAAGAAAAATGTTACGAGGGTGATTTTCAACAATATCATGGTAATTTTAACATCTTACCCTACGTACCACACCTATTTTTTTTAGTTCCCAATAAAAAAAATGGGTAAGTACATACATATTATGTAATGGCATGAAATCCACTATTTACCTAATTCTTTTTGGTGACTTTACTTTAGTGACTGAAAAATAGCAAAAAAGTGACCAAAATTTTGAGAAATGAGAGCAAAGTACATATACTCGTATTTATTATGTTAGTCGGGGAGCCCACATAAGGATCTATTGCACCCCCACCCCCCACCGGCCGATCCTCCGGGACAACTTTTTTCTTAAAGGGGAAGTTCTAAGGAACATTTCTAACCCTTGTCCTAAAAAAGTCGTCCATCTTACAAAATGGCGGCCATTTTGACTGACAGGTCAGCCGAAATTGCAGATGTTGCGTTCCAACATAGTACTACTTATTTACACAACATTTTTTAAACCGTACAAAGGTATATCGAAAGATCAGGCAAAAATTTCACCTGTCAAAATTTCAATTGCTAAAGTGCCTTTTTCGATTTTAGGAGAATTTTTGAAAATCAAATTTAGACCAAAAATGAGGGAAAAAATCAAAATTTTACCAAATGGACCAAGAAAGCTGAAATTTGGGATATACCCTATCTTCGAGACGCCAAATCGATTGGAAACTGTTTCAACCCGCTTTGAGCATGTTCTGGAGCCTCCAGCAGATTTTTGAAACTCGAAATTTTCCAAAATTTCATCATATGGAGATGGAAAGCCGAAATTCATTCTGCAAACTAATTTCAATACGCTACGAAGTCGACTGCAGGTGGTTTTCAAGTCGTTTTGGAGCCTCCAGCGACTTTTTGAAAATTACTGGAGCCTCCAGTAGATTTTTGGAAAATTGAAATTTTCAAAAAGTAGCTGGAAGTTTTAAAACCATTTGAACCGTGAAGTAAATTTCAGATTGCTTAACTCCATTTGATAAAATGTTGTGGGAATTTCAAGTTTCAAAAACCTGGTGACACCAGTAATTTTCAAAAAGTCACTGGAGGCTCCAAAACGACTTGAAATCCACCAGCAGTTGACTGCGTAGCGTATTGAAATTTGTTCGCAGAATGAATTTCGGCTTTCCATCTTCATTTTGATAAAATTTTGGAAAATTTCGAGTTTGAAAAATCTGCTGAAGGCTCCAGAACTGCTCAAACCGGGTTGAAACAGTTTCCAATCGATTTTGATTGTCGAAAATAGGGTATATCTCAAATTCCAGATTACTTGCTCAATTTGGTAAAATTTTGATTTTCCCTTCATTTTTGGCCTGAATTTGATTTTCAAAAATTCACCAAAAATCAAAAAAGGCACTTCAGCACTTGAACAGACACTCTTACAGTGGTGTCGATTGTTTAAAAAAAAACATCGATTTTGAAAATCGATTTTCGATTTTTCGAAAAAATCGGCCCAAAAATAATCGATTCTGTATACCTAATCGATTTTTTCCAATTTTCGAATGATTTCTTGAATGATCGTGTTTTGAAATTTCTAGACTTTTCAACAGTGAATTTACATTAAAGAAAAAACTGCAATTTCCAGTGCGTAAAATTGATCAATTTTTTAATTTTTGCAGAATTATTGACAGTATTTCAGAGTTTTTGTCTTTTTTCAGATCATTAAGACAACAAATCGAGTGACATATCAAAATACTCGACTAGTAACACTGGGTCATAATTTCTGCATAAGATACCTGTGTAATGCCTAAAAACAAAATGCTATGAACTATCAAATTTTACGGGCATTTTTTTCATGGATTAATCTAATAAAATGTGAAAATTTGAGAGATTTTGAGATGTTTTAAAATACAACTAAACCATGCATGCCGCTTACAAAACCGAAGTCTGCGGCTTTTGAGTATTTCAATATTAAAGATGAAAAAGATTATCAGTGCAAATTCTGTCATGAAGTGAACAAAAAACATGCCACTCGAATCGGTAATCATTTGTTAAACAAATGTACTAAAATACCTCCTGACATCAGAAGGAATGCCGAGCTAGCTATTCCAATGAAGAACAATTTAATCGCACAATCAAGACTCAGTATTGCTGCTATTAATACTCCACAGATAGCTCAAGTTGTAAATGGTGAGTATACAGGTAGTATGTTTTGTAAGTTCAACGGTACATATTTATTCCAAGCGTACTTTTTGTATCTGTTCATAGAGTCGAATGAAATTATTATTGATGAGAGTTCGACAAATACTCATCCATCCTCAGGTCCTACAGCTAACGCAAATGATTTGAGCTCAACTTCACCGCACAACATACCACCTCAAGAACATTTAGAATGGGCAGGGCAGTTCGTTTCATAAAAAATTATGTGGATGAGATGGCGTTATGCCTTCCTGGAAGACAAGCCACCCAGTATCGTATTTGTAAATTGCTGCCGCGGTTGGTACCACTAAAAAATATCTCACAACGACCCATGTCGCAAAACGCCTCTCATGTTGATTTATATTTTTAGTTACTGTCACTTAACAGTTTACACAATATTTTTAAAATTTCACTTTTTCCGACATGAAATTTTTTTCTATTTTGCAGGCTTGGGTCTTGGACTTATGTCTTGTGACACACTCACAAGACGTTCGATTTTAGTTCACTCAAACTATGAGAACCTCGAAAGAGTCAAGGGCAGATTTAAGTATTCAAGTTTTTAAAAAAAATGAGAAACTTTCGTGTGACCTATCAATGTAGGGTAAAAGTTGGCAAGAAAAATGAAAATAATCTCTGGTAAGAATGATACATATTAAGTAATTCAGGATCCCTAATTAAAACTGCTGGTCTTCGAAGTAGATACACTCGGACACACAAAATTCCATTATCTCGGAAAAGAAAAATTTTAAATCAGCACGTGACCTATCAATTAAGGTTTTCAATTTTGCAATAAAAACGTAAAAAGACAGAAGTTTCAAGTGATTTCTTTCATACACCTCTTCGAAAAAAATGATGTGCGCAGAAAAACGCCCATTTTTGTGGTCTTAAACTACTACTGAAGTTACACGATGAAAATGTTTCGAATATGATCACCACCGATCATTTTATTCTCGTAGAAGGTGGTCGTAGAGTCCTGCAATCAACGAACCTAGACCGAAATACTTTTTCTATCGAGATTTTCGAAAACTTCGCTCCGTTTCCCAACAAAAAATAGTTAGTAGACGACCCATTCGAATTCTTAAGGAGTCCCTTCGAAGTCTTCTCAGTGTATTTCCAGCATTTTTTCTTCTAGCAAACTGCAATCTTACTCACATCCTATCCTATCCAGTCACCATCAGTTACCCTTCTTCCTGCATTACTCATTCACTTCCTTCGATACATCATCCCACAACATACGTAATACCTACTCGTAAACTCGTCGAGTCAATTAAACAAGGAAAATATCTACTCGTGTAGGTACACATCTGATTCTGAACCAAATACATCCCAATATGAAGTAATCTCGACCAGGCGTAGAGAAATCCGTAAAGTAGGTACGACTGATAGGGGGAGGGAGCTCGGAGAGCACCGCTTAGTAAACCCGATCTGACAATGTAGAGAAGGAGTACGTCTCGACCGGTGATAGCTTAAAAAGGAGACGAAACATCGTGGCAGGAGTGAAAAACAGAAGCCAAGAATGAACACACCGCGTACCCTCGCCAACCCTTTCGAGGTGTATTTTTAACCGCGAATCCGCTCCTCTAGTGTACCGACACTTACAGCATCGTTTGCTATTTACGCGAACCAATGAAAGAGTAAGGAGAGTCGGGAGAAAAAAAACACACCGTGTTTCTCTCTCTCTCTATCTCTCTTCGTCAGTTCCATACACATTTGGCTGCCTTCTGAGACATATGACGAAGGAGAAAGCTGAGTGCGGAGGGGGAGCTCTCTTCGAGAAGTCTAGAGCCCTCGACTCTGTCGAGTCAGCCAGCCAGTACATGGAGTATTTTAAGAAATGACAAATTTGGACCAAGACTCCCGTCGTCGTCGTCTTCGTCCCTACACAACAACAGTTCGACTTTCTTCACTAGTAGTCAACGATTCAACAGTGCACCCTTCTGTACCCGCCGGTCTTCTGCGGTCTCTTTCTTTCACAAGCACATATTACTGTACGTTCATGGTTTCTGACGATGAGGAAGACGAAGACGGCGTATGCAGACCGTATACATCCATCCAATCAGCGTACACGATTTCTAAGCCATTTTTAGAATGTTTAGTGCGTGCGTACGTACGTTACGTATATACTAATACGTACGGTACGTGTACTCGTATCAAATCGGTACCGTTTTTACTCTTTACATCTTTCTCTTTCTCCACAGGAGTTTCTTTACCTCTTTTTGCTTTACCCCTTCGAGCCGCCATACATGGTGTGTTCTCGCATCTTTCTCTCTCTTGCCAGCTCTCTTCCTGCCTCCCCCGGTGATCCATGATCTACATATGTGTGTGCTCGGATGCTGCGCTGGTGTTGTCGTCGTCGTCGTAGTCTGCTCGTCGTGTTGTAAAAAAAAGGAAGGCCTGCGAGATTATATAGCCTTACCCCCCTCGACCGTTCATCATCTTCGGTCGCCAGATCCTCCGCATACTTTTGGCCTGCCAATTGCCATCAGTCTGTTGACTTTGCCACCGCTGACACGAACGTTCGCGTGAAATGTCTTTAGTTTGTCTTCGGTATCGGATCTTCTCGGATCGATGGTGCAATTTCGTATATTTCGTCGCACAGTTCTCCGATTTTTCTCTCAATATCCAACGAGTCGATTAATCCAGTCGTTTTTTACCACTTTTCAAGTGCTCGGTGCGAGAAATAATCGAGACGAGTCGACAATTTGGTGATTTTTTTCGTCGAAAAAAATTTCGAAGTTCGTCGATCGAACGAATAATTACGTGAAAATTGAAATTTTATATTCGGTTTGATTTCTCTTTTACAGTGTGATTACCGTGATTCGATCATTTCGAGTCTTCTTGGTGTTTTACGTGAAATGCCTTCGAATTTATCTCAACTCAGCTCTTGATCAATCCCTTCCAGCTATCAAAAGACCATCATCACAGCTCAAGATCATCTCTAAACGGATCAGAACCATCACACCGCAGCATCGTGGGACGAACAAAAAAAACAGCCCTCGCGAAGGTTCCATGCTTCCTTACTCCCCATATGTTGATGTATTATGGAATGTAAAGAAGTATGGAGCAAACGCAGGCGTGATCAACGTTTCCTTCGCCGCCAACCGTCGTGCTGACGATGAGGATTTTAATTTTAAGCACCCCTATATCCCTCATTATCCATATTCTATGTAATAATCGCGCAAACTAAGAAATATTTTGTTATATTTTCGAACCAACGAGTCGAATAACGTAGCGGAAAAAAAACAACCCACCGCAAATAATCTTGTACCTCTTTTTCTTTTTCTAATTTGAAAAAAAACTCGCGTTTTAATTACAATCCCGCTTAACCAACTTTTATACACCGTGTAACCTTCTGCTCCCCGGCCCCCTCCACAATCTGATGCCTTTGCTTCGGCCACATTTCTAACCCATCTACCTCCCGCGATAATTTTCTTTTTTTTCTCTTTAATTACTTCGTACTTTTTATAATTTTTTTAATTTAAAAATCCGTCCAGCTTTCACTCTTAATTTCAGGCAAGAAAAAAAAAGCTAAAAGTTTTATCGTTCTGGTGTACTCGTATTCCACTACACCTCTTTCTGTTTCGCAGCGAAAAAAAATGCTGCTGCTGCTGCAGCCGCATCGCGTATAATATGGTACACGGTGATTTGTTATTTGAAAAGTTGTACTACCACAGTTGAAATTCGTTTCTACATGGTTTTTCTTAAAAAGACTTTGGCTGCTGCCAACGACGCGACGAGATCGAAGGGGAAATAAAAATTACAACTTTTCAAACTTTTTAATATTTTCAAATAAAAGAAGAATTTTTTTTCTGCCTCAGTCGACTAGAAAATTTTCTCATTCGTCGTTTGAGCCACCTCGAACGTCGCCTCAGCCTCACATACGGCCAAAACTTTTATACTATATCCCAGTCAAAAAATCATTTTCAATGCCGCCATATTTTTTTCTATATTCATTTTTCGATTTCGTTGCTTCGGATTCTTTGAGAAAAAAGGGGTAAGAAGAAAAAAGCGAGGAAAAAAAACTTTTGTACGCAGGCATAGGCAGGCTGCAGACTTTACCATGTCAATAAGTTTTTAAGACTTATCGAACAACGTCGAATGTCGATGTGTACAAATACGACTTTATAACGCACCAAAAGCCTGCACAACAGCACATCTTGAACTCGGCATAAAAATAGAGTTAAGAGCGTATAAGAAAATATATAAAAAGAAAAAAGAAAAATACATAGCGGCATCGCGCGTAGCACAGACTAAAATACTGTACGATTCGTTTTTATCAGATCTTTTTCGTCGTATTATATTATGTATTAAGGAAAGCGAGGAGTAAAGAGCGAGATCTGCAGGCAACATACGTTCGTATATAAAAATGTAAGTAATGTACGTACAATCGGCTAAAATATACTTTCTCTCTTTCTCCGGCGCTTAAATTGGCTCGAGCATTTTTGTCATCCAGCGTCAAAATTTTCTCAAAAACGTCTCGTCGTCATCTTTAAAAGGGTCATCTCGAGCGTATGATTCGGTCTACTTTTTCTTCTCTCACGTCTTTTTTTCTTTTTTTTCTTTCTAGCACTCGCGATTTTGGACAGAACGCATATTTTACGCTGTAACTATACGAGTATTATATACGTATACGTGTGTTTCATTCTTTTCATATTTTTCTCCTTGTTTCTTCTTCGCTTTGGTTGGATTTTTTTCTTTTCTTTATTATCGAGGAAATACAACACGGTTTATTATGTCGTCGAAAAAAATGGGTCAAAAATTTACCCCTTTGTTTTTTTTTTCGTTGTACGGTGCTTGTCTTTAAACTGACTGACTTTTGTTCGAGAGATTTTTAAAGGCACCTGAAAGAAGTTTTAACAAAATATCAGCTTACGTTTCGTTTGATATTACGCACGTACCATATTCTTAGATAGATATGTATTTTGAAATACGTGAATTCGTGAGTTATAAAATCCTGGATACGCGACAGGAGAAGAAAAAAAGAGGTGAAATTTTATACCACGTTTCAATTTTTATTCCTTCTTCTATTCGAATTGCACATTTGTACGAGTACCTATAGTTTTAGTTTAGAGCTAATCGTAGATCATTTTCAATTTGTCAAATAAGTTTGTACTCTAACTCATAAGTATAGTTGTTAGATCCCAAAATTAGGGATTATAATTGAGCCAATGTAATAGTTAGTTGTACGTATTTCGAAAATGGATTTGAACATAAGTTTAATTGGATCTTTATCACAAGAATGTTGAAATCTTTATAAATTGGAGAGTAATGACCTCGAAATGACACAGAGAAAATTTGAGCTCTTCGAAACAACATTATTTGACCTTTTTTCATCTGAAAAAACTTCATGGTAATGAAGCGGATCCTTTGCAAAATTTTGAAAACCAGTTTTTGAAAAATTAATATGAATGAGTAGACATTTTTTTTTTTGAAAAATCATTTTTTTATTTTGCGAGCTTTTCTTCAAGATAAGGACAAGAACAAAAATGAATCACTTGAATTTAAAAATGTTAAAAAAAAAAAAATGCTATGACTCAATTTTTGGTACTTTACACATTTGGGTACAAAGTGTCAAAAAAAAATCAAAATGAAAAAGCAGAGGCTTTCTTGAAACACTTTATGACTTTTTTATTTTCGAGGAGGTGGATGGAGGGGCGGGGTGTCAAAATACTTTAGCCATTTTAATTTTATACAAAGGAGGTATTCAGCAAACACTTCGTGAATTTTTGTTTTTTTGAGGGGGGGGGGGGGGAGGTGAGGTGTCAAAATTTTACTCATAAATTTTCACTTCTCCTGTGTTATGAAGTATTCTCATTGGGAGGGGGGGGGGGAAGGAGTCAACAATATATTTTTACTGTCTCAAGTTTTTGTTTTTCAAATTTTTTAACTTGTTTCGAGCGTTTTTTAGGGAAATTACAAGCATACTTTTTCAACAGAATCGTTCTAAAAAAATAATGCAAATTAATATTACACCGTATGGTATCAAAAATTACTTTAAAAAAGCGAATCGATGCATAAAATTTTTGGAAAATTTTCGTTTTAGAACACCAAAACAAGCTTTTGTCGTGCTTTTCAAACATTTTCTCAAAAAAAAAATACATTCCTGTTTTTTGAAAATAACGTAAGACAGATCACATTCGAGGAATTTCATAGATTTTTTTCACAGGATCCTACCCTCAACCAAAAAAACACTTACCCCAAATTCTATTCAGAAAACTTTCAGGCCATCTTCTCTAAACTCACAATTTGAATCACAAACATTTTTGAAAATTAAAAAAAAAAATCAAGTCAAATTGAAAAAAAATTTACAATGAAAAAGTTCATATTCAATTTTGAAAATCTCCAGACGAGCCCCCCCCCCAACCACCTCTATCATCCCCTTTATCTGCAACAAGGCTCAGATTATACAGAAATTTAAAAGAACACCAATTTAATTCTGAAAATTTACAGACCCCGCCCTCTCACTTTTCCTTCACAAAAATGTAGAACTCTATCACAGATCAATTTCAAATATGAAACACTCAAATCCAATCGAAAATTTCTGGACTGCTCCCAATCTCACTCCTTACACTACAGAAATTAGTGATCTAATCACAGAGAACATTCTAAATGAAAAGTCATAGACACAATTTTAAGTAGGTAGGTAGGTAGGTAAGGTACAGAAATACGAATTCGAAAATTTTCTGACAGAATCGTCAACAGAACTTCAAATTAGAGGAATTTAAATTTAATTAAAAATTTCCAGACATTTCCTTCCTCGATAAACAAATTAAGATGTCAAATTACAGAAATGATTAAAAAATGTGGATAATCAACTCTTTTTAATTCTTCTTCAGGAAGGAATCCATAACTCAATTTCAAATCATATTATTTTCATTTTTTTCATCAATATTTTTACATGTACTACAGCTACGTATGTAGCTATAAGTAGGTAGGTATGTATTAACTCTGAATCAAACAGGTAATGTCACAGATCGTTAGATACGTATACCTATCTACGAGTAAAAAGTTGAAGAATTTGTTGTATTTTTTTCACGGGAAACTTATTTTTTCAAAAAGCATTCTTACGGCAACTCATTGGTCATTATAACTATTGTAATCAAATAAGGATAATAGAAACTATTCGTAAAACACTAGAAGATTTTTCAAACCATCTCAAAAGATGATAATGTCCTAATTTCATAACGGATGAAATATAGGGTCATTGATCAGGTTTGGAGAACACTATCAGAAACTTCTTCCTTTCTCATGGGAATGACTTGAGTTCAATTCTAAAAATTTTCAAACACCCTCTCTTTTTCAAAAAAAAAAAAAAAAAAAAAAAAAAAAAAAAAAAAAAAATCGGAACTCAAATTATATGCAAAGTGTTTTATCATTTGACAAAAAAGAAACAAAAACTTATTGCTCTGGCGTTAATAAAGTTGTCATTTCCTCGGAAATGAACAAGTTCGAAATTTTTTCAGAAAGGAAACGTGACTTTGAAATAAATTTACTCGTATTGTTAAAATTTACATCAAATTCAGGACTTTTTTCACTGCAAATATTTTCACCTTTTGATTATCTACTGAACTTTATATGTACCTACATTAATTTAAATAATTTTTTTAAGAAGCACTTAGAATTAGAATTCACGACATCGTTGAGGTTTGTCACTTTTTGCTCTCCTTTGCCCTCATCTTTCTTGTTTTTGATGCTCTAGTCTGCATGAGATAGCTTACGAGTGCTCTTGAAGCTTTTTTTCATTGGTACGTTTGATAATTTCTCTGAGATGATTTTTTTTTTCAATAGTTGAAAACAAAATTCGGAAACGTCAATCAACAGCATCTCCCGCACAGGCAAATTTTTTCGGACTATTTTCCAATCATCAGAAGCAAAATAACAATACTGATTAAACAAGGTCAAATGAAAACTGAACAAGGCCAGAAAAAAAACAATGCAAATACAGACCCTCGGGAATGAAAACAGTGAAAACACCAGAAAGGGTACAGCGAGCGAACTCGATAACACGAACAATAGAAGGTTTTTTTTAGCTTATGGATATCTTATATACCCGAAAACCACCCACAACACACCACGATACAAAGTATTTTTTATTCCAAATATTTTAAACCTCTTTCACATTCATTCAAGGAGAGACTTCAAAACCCAACCATTCGCACTTGCTAAACTACGACGACAGGGTTCTTTGTATAAGTACGTATTTAAAGAACCTTCATTAAAAACATCTTTCAAAATCTTTTTGTTAGAAAAAAAAGGCGGATAGTACGGATCACCAACACTAATCTCCTACAAACTGCAAAATGCATGACTTGTGTCAAGTTTCCATACACACAGAAACATGAAAGGGATGCAGAGACCACAATAACGACAATTTGAATATAATTTTCTCGTAATTTTGAAACACGTTCTCTCAATTTAACCACGTTCGCAACTACAATCTAATCGAGAAGTATGGGGTAGGTGTACTCTAAATTTTTTGCATAAAATGAAGCAAACAGGTGAGTGAAACGAAGCAGTTTTTTCATAATTTTTTTCTAGAACTTGACCGTTTCTCGAATTAGTCACTGCTAATGAGACGAATACGAGCAGGTTCGATGCAGTCAATTCCACAAGATAAAAATATGAAAGAACGGAAACGCAACCCTACCGACGATCTTTCAGTTTCTTTACAACTCCCCTAAGTCGTCAGTTTTAGTATTCTGGCGTAAAACAAACCGAAAATTATTTAGTTATTTACAACCGGAGACTTCAGACATTCTCGTATAAAGAAGACACGAATGTGTGTTGAGAAGGACAAATGTAAACTAGATCGTGGCACGTTTACCGCCAAATGAGAGAAAAAACAATTTAAACCAGATGCTCGAGAATTTTATACACAATCTAGCGTTACAATTAGCCCCCGAATGGTATTTCGGATTCGTCTCGTCACAGGAGGTATAAGTGAAACGACCATGACTATTCCACGATACTCGAACAGGATGAAGAGAGGAATAGTAGCATACTGAATACATAGACAGATAAAGATACACCACTGACTCAGATGATTTCAAACAGACTTCACATATGGAATGTCAAGTATGGATAAAACACGATGAGCCATCACTCCATCAGCTGTACGACGATTGCAAGAGGGTTTTTACTTTCTGCTTCTTGGTTTCTTTTTGGTCATGAACTTTTCTTCAAATTCAGACTTTTGAAGCAGTTTAAAATGAACAAGAATTTAGCACTTTTGCAAAATTGACTTTTCAATTCTCGAATGCAATACCTGTACAGGGTGTCCGGGGAGTGGTAGTACAAACTTCAAATTTGGATATAAAGGATACGAGTAAGAAAAACATATTTAAGATGAACGAGTTGCTTATTTTGAAAATTGAAGGGGTAAAATACGTTTACAAAATCTAAGAGCTAAAATCCAATTTTGACCATGGGGATCGGTAGTATTTTGAAAAATCAACAAAATTACTCATTATGACTTTTTGCCTAATGTTTCAATTTCAAAAATGATTGCGGGAATGAATACTACGTAAAAAATTAAATCAATTTTGTTATAATCATTTTTTTTTTCTTACTCTAAGATTTAAAATTTTTTTGAAGTTTAACAACTTTTGATTCGCTAAAAATACCATTAAATTTACAATTTTTGAGCTTCAAAAACTTTTAAAATTTCATAGCAAGAAAAAAAAATTATTGTAACAAAAAATTTTCGTTTCTCAATGTAGTTGTATTCATTTCCGCATTTATTTTTTTCATCGTGATTTTTCGAAATTAATAATCATGTGTAGCACCTTCAGTTTGCAAGTTGGCCAAAAAGTCATAATTGGTGATTTTGCTCATTTTTCAAAGTACAAACGACCTCCACGGTCAAATTTGGATTTTGGCTCTTAGATTTTGAAAACGTATTTTGCCCCTTCAGTTTTGAAGATGGAACATACCTTTACATTACCTTTTTTCTTAGTCGTACCCGGTTGTATCCAAATCTGAAGTTTTCTACCACCACACCTCGGACACCTTGTATTGAACTCTCCTATTGAAGTTATTTATTAAAGTTATATTGAAGTCTCCTATTGTAGTTATTTTCAAGTTATACATATTGAAGTATCCTCGATCTACAAGATCGCTAGCAAATAATTGATCTAATTGATCAATACAATTAAATTGACCTTGATAAGATCGCTAAAAAATAATTAATCTAATTGATCGATATATAATTTATAACTGACTTCGATTTACGAGATCGTTGGAAAATAATTGATCCACATGATCGATATACATATAATCAAACTGACCTCGATCTACAAGATCGTTGAAAAATCAGTAGTATTCTTCAAAGTCAATTTAAAAAATGGCTGAAAGCACCGCTAATTCAGTAGTATACAAAATAATACATTTACGATGACATACCCAACAATCCGCCATTATCTCGTGCTGCTCAAAAAAAGCTTCGCTTATGCTTTAATGCTCAGATTGACTATGAGATTTACTGTGGCATTTTCAGCAAAGAGGAAGGTTTTGGATACAAACGTAATGATTATGATATATGTGTATCATCCAGGGATCACTCATAATTTGTGATGAAGAAGTAAAAACTTTATTATGTACACGGAAAAAAAAATTATGGATAATTTTTACTATTTCATACAGTAACCGGATCCCATTCGAAAATATTGCGATTTTTACTATGAGATTAGTAAATTTTACTATGAGAGTAATAAATTTTACCTAATTCTATAGTAAAATGTATTTTTTGGCTGAGTAAAAATCACTATTATTTTTGGATTGGATCCGGTTACTGTACTGAAATAGTAATTTTTATTGTTTTTTTTTTCAGTGTACATAAATATGTTGATGAATGCTTTCGACAACTGAAAATTGCATGTGTAATTGGAGCAAAATAAACAAGAATATCCTAAAAATATTGGATTCAAAACAGGCCCAAAAATTTTCAACATCAACTTCTCCTCCTTCTCCTTCAATGCAGTTGGTCTATGGTATCTTGACACTACTGCACCCAAAAGGATGAAAACAAGCGATATCTTGAGAAATTTAACATTTTCATCTCAAAGAGGTAGTATTCTTTCACGTTGGACAAAAGTAAATCAAAACAGATCTGATAACTTATAGGTTTGAGATTTGATTTCATTTTATTTTGTGTTGATTTCAGATAATAATTTTAATTTACAATAATATGATGTCTACAGCATTTTCAAGTATAACCGGAACAGACACATCGTAAGATTCTTTAATTATAACGCTAATAATCCATATAGCTGTAACAATTCTTGATAACGAGGTGAAAAAAATTAAAATGCCACAACTCCATACATGTGTTGGCTTGGAATTATCTTAGCTTTTTCAGGACCTGAAATCCCGTTCAACGCGTGGAGATGGTGCCCCTACGAACTAGCTGTTCAGCAAGTTAATCAACATCTGTGTAATTCAAGTTGCACTTTTTTATTTTCTAAAAATACCGCAGGCAAAAATCACTTATTCAATCAGGTTAATATGAACTTTTTTAAAATTAATAATATTATATTTCCATTTAAAATTAAAATAAACCTAAATAAAACCGACGAGAAAAAATTTACCTAAAATTCAAGAAGTGCGTGAACTTTAGGTAAACAATCTAACCAGAATATTTTTTGATACAGAGATTTATTTTTCACGAATTTGAAGTCAAACTAATCCATTAAAATTTTGATGCGAATTACTCAATCTGATTAAACTTAATTTGTGAGTTCAATGACAATACTCACCCTGAGTGGCCAAAAAGTTAGTACTTATTACGATTTTCACATTCCAAAAAGTTTCAGTTTCTTGTAAAAAAAAAATCAAAAACTCAACATCCTAGAAAAAAACTAATGACATTATGACGATTGAAAATGTTATTCTCTACAATTTTCCTCCACATCATTTTTCCTTAGAATGCTTCGTTCCGCCTCCAGATCGATTCTTATGAAACTCGGGTTGCAAATTTTTCTACGGAAAAATCATGTCGAGAAAAATTGTAGAGAATTAGTTTCCAATCGTCCTATGTCATTAATTTTTTTCTAGGATGCTTAGTTTTCGATTTTTTTTTTTTACAAAAACCTGCAACTTTTTGAAATGTGAAAATCGGAATTACCAACTTTTTGGCCACTCAGATGCGAATAAAAATAAGTCACAGTGTTTTGGCTTTACTGTGGCGGGGCTTCTGTGTGGTGCGATTTCCAAATTTTCTTTTTAAAATTTTTTTGATATTAGTGCATGATCTGGGAATAAGGGGAGTGTTAGATCGTAGCTGCACTGAGTCAGCCACTCTTTAGGTATATTCCCTGATGATCTCTATGTATGTACATTACGTGTTTGTGAAACGTATACTGCAACTGGACCAGTTGTCCATATGTATGCAAAAGCTGAAGTATTTTCGCCTGCAGAAATTTAAACCACTACATATCCGGCATTACAATCAAATCACCCGTATTACCTATTTTCACCCCTAGTAAAATGTGACATTGTGGTAAATAATATGCTTACGCATTTTGTATGGAAAATGGGACATGTCAAAACAGATTTCCAAAAAACAATTATTTCGAAATTAGACTATGATGGATTTAGGTGGTTATCCTCTATATAAACGCAGAAAATGATAACATTTATAGTGATTGAAAAAATTGGACATTGTTTTGACAACACATATGTTGTTCCATATAATAAGTATGTACATAATAAGTATTTGCTCAAGAAATACAATGCTTATTTAATGCGGTCAGTACACTTCTAGTATGGTTTAAATTAAATCAAAATGATCCAAAAAGTGAAAATTATAGATATGTTGAAATACCGTTGATCATAAAAAAGTTCAATGAACTCCACCCCATCTACGACGAAGAAGAATCCAGGCTCCTCATTGTCAGACGTCACGACCGTTCGTCGAGGTTAATGCGCCCTATGGCAATTATTGACGACTTTCTGACCCATGTTCAGGTTCGACTATGAACAGTTCATTTAATTGTAAAAATCCGAAGATAAATTACGTTAATGTGTATCTACTGTGAATTTACAGTTGATAATTTGGTCGCAGTGGGACAGAACATTCAAATGAATCATTTGCAGAAATTGTAAAAGAAAAGACGCTTGTGAATGTAAAATGGCCATCGAATATAGACATAAAACCTCCTCTGAAGATGTTGAAAATCAAGAAGAACATTGAATGGAAAATGTGGGAAGCAAAGATACTTACATGATACAGGAGGTAAGCTCTCAATAATTTCAAAAGTACATACATAGGTACGTTTGACTGTCGCTAGCGATGGATGGAACGACTAACGTTGAGAGCAGAAAACACGTACAATTCAAAAGTAGTGCATCGAACTGTACATATAAAGCAGAATTGTTTTCAAATCAGGGGTATCTGATCATTGCATATTTTGCTAAAACGGTTTACGTTAGGTTGTATTTCTACATGAGTTTCTGGGGAGTGGTAGCACATACAAACTTCAGATTTGGATGTCCCGCTTAAATCCAAATCTGAAGTTTGTACCGCCACTTCCAGGACACCCTGTATATCGTGATGAACGGAAGAACTTCCTTCCATTATTACCGATGGTAATTCATAATATAATTTAAAAGTCTGTAAGTGTTGTGTAAGTTGTTACCTAAATTACCTAATCAAGAATTCATCAGATTCTTAGATTTATGCAATTAGATTTAGTCAGATTAAATTGGGTAGATAAATTGGAATTTTTCCTCTTTTTTTATTCGAAAATAATGACTTTTTTTTCAATTTCAGGGTTTAAAAATACCCCAATTGGCATAGTAAAATCGGTGTTATTGAAAAGATTTCATATTGAAAGTATATTGTTTGGTAATGGAAGCTATGGGTTTGCGGTGTTTCCTAATGACGTACCTAAGTAAATAAGTTTAAGAATTATTCGTCAATTTACATAATGCTCTTCACAGGTTCAGTTCGGATTCTCAAAAAAATGAACACCTTGAATAAGAAACGAAAAACTAACAACAAAAGTCACCATTTTCAATTTCTTGTGATCCGATGTTGATTTTGACCTCTTTATCATCTCCTTTCGTAAATCTCATCACCTTGGTCTTGCCTGCATTTATTTTCATTCCATATTTTAATCCAGCACTGTTGATTTGGTTGATCATTTTCTGCATCTAAGCAGCACCAGCAGCCCAAGCAGCACCTGCGGCCCTAGCAGCACCAGATAACCAGGAATTTGAAATCGAAATAATCGAAATCGATCTTCAGGAGAGGGACGACGATGGGACTCCTGCAGGATACGAGTATGTCATAGACAAGAATGCCGCGGAAGGATGTTCGGGACGTTCGAGTGTACCGCAGAAAAGGCGCAGATCAAAGTCCTCTGAATCCTCGTACCTATCCGCATCGCCGCCGCCCTCGAGAAAAATGAAGCAACCTGAACAACAGCCCATCGAAGAACCTCTAACAGCACCATATCTGCCGGAACGCCGTAGATGTGCAAGATGCCAGGTGGCTAGGCCTACCGTGGCATTCATCCACGAGGCGTTATTCGATACTGAGAGTTTTTGAGAAGATAAGACAGGCTGTATTAAAACTGAATCCAACCAAGACTCATTTTTTTAAGAGGCGTACAGACCACTTTTTTATTTTTAAAATTTTTTTATATCTTTCAATACGTTTTTGAAATGTTTTTTGTTTTTTAAATTCATTTTTAAGCTTTTTTATATTTTTATATTTTTTAATAATACGTTTTGAAATGTACTTTTTTTCCATTTCTGAAGAGGTTGGGTGCAGGGTGCGAGGGGAGGAGGGAGGGTAGGTGTTTCTTATAGCGTGAGGTTAAAAATACCTCGAACAATTACCCTCCGTTAGGTTACGATTTAAAAAAAAATCTTGGGTATTTTTTGAGTTGTCTCGGGTGGCGTTAGGTTTGGGTAAAACTTAGCGAATTCGTGGGCGCTTTGTTCGGAGGACCGAGCCGCCTGGATTCCCCACGGTCCAAGCGTGGAAAATCCGACCTCGACCCGTAAGTGGACCAACGTGACCCACATACTACTTTTATTTTTACAAGTTCAAATAATCTTGAACTTTTTTGTGAATTTATCAAGTAAAATGACCAAAAGTTTCATTTTTTTTCAAAGTTCCAATCTTGAACTTTTTATAAATTAAGTTTCAATCACTATGTTCGTTTTGTAATTTTTCTTAAAAATTTGAATAAAATTTGGATTTTTTCTGTGGTGTTCATTTTTAATTCGAAGTAAAACGACATGAAAAATGACAAAAATTATCAATTTTTTTAAATATTTCACGGCGTTTTTGATCAATTTGAATGGTATAGCCTACTAGTGAAAATTATGCCAATAGAAGTAGGAGTAACTTCCACTCGCGTACGAGCGATTACAAGTGAAGAAGTCCACCGGTAATGTTGAAATTGAACGAATTTTCGTTTAAGTTGTTACATTGCCTTGAGACATAACTAACAACGTCGAAGAGCATCATTTTTTGAAATTTAAGCATACATTTGTACTGAAAACAGACGATTTTCAAAAAAAAAAGAAAAAAGATACACCTTGAAAAACACACTTACAAAATGTTTATTAATTCAAGGTGTTTTAGACCAATTCGAACGGGATTTGGGTAAGGGGTGTCTTGGGGCCCTCTTTCAATGACCTTGAGCATGTTTACCAAAATTTTTTGATTTTCAAATAAATCAGTTTTTTGTTATTCCTGAAAAATGCAAAAATGGACTTATCCCCTTTCTGTTCTCATCGATTCATTTGGAGAAAACCCTTGACTTTTTTCAGACAAATATATCTTCCTTACAAAATTAACACACAACCAATCGTTATCATTGGATGTTTTGAAATTGACAATACAAACCAAAATATGTTTTTGAATCATTTCAAATTTAAAGTCATGTACCTAACCTAAACTTGTGATCTGCTGCCTTTCGGTCAACAAAAATGCCAAATCACTCGAATCCTCCGATTACCAATGGCAAAATCTGCCTTTCAACCCAATCAACGCGCAATTATGCTATTCGATTGAAAATAAAAGTGTAATAATACGCTTACCCCATCAATATCATCATCCTTCACATAGTTACACAATCAATTAGCATCATTTTCTTCAACATACCTGAAACAAAAAAAAAAAGTAGGCGTTAGAAAAACCTAACCGAACGGAGCATACGCTCCGCGAATAAATTAATTCGAAGACCACGAACAAAAGTAGGTACGATACTAAACATAATACACACGTACGCACACTCATCGTACTGTATAGCGAAAAACTAAAAACAATAATCATATTAATGGTGGAATGTGAAAACGAAATTGAAGACATATTTCGGCCATTAAAGGACCCGGATAGATCGGCCAATCGGCCTAATCGACTAATAAAGGCGCGGCCGGAAAACTCGATAAGAGGAAAGCGAAAGGTTCTGGTCGATTTTGTTATCTTATGTACTATACGTACCAAATATGGTACACTGGTATCGTACAGCATATCTAATAATGTCGCTAATAAAACAATAAAAAACACTAAAAGCCATTATTTTGGACGATTCGAGCCCAGATCACGAGTTTAAAAAGCCGGATGAAGTTAATCTGAAAACGAGGGATTACCAGCAGCTACTTCCTAACTATCAACTTTACTGAAAGATATTTCGCCTAATCTCCAATTTCTAGAAAAATGAACTTAGCTTTCGCTTAGAATACAAATACGCGAGTTAACCGGACTTAATGCGAAACTCCAATGGTGCCCAAATCGTATACGATGTGAATTGCGAGGGTGAAAAACGAGTACCATATGGTTTTACGATGCTCGTAAAAATACATCGTAGTGCAACGAACGAATCGAAACAGAATATCTTTACAATGGTATAAGTAGGTGAAAATAAATCATCGTCGATCGGAAATGAAAATATATCTCAAGAGGATCACCTTTCGAGAAAACTTGGTAAAAAAATAAATAAACTCGACGCGAACGGATCCGAGATGAGAATAAATCAGTCATCGAAACTGTGGTGTCGTTATTGCTGCGATCCGGCTGGAATTTTCTCCAGTTGAGATGGAGAAAATCAATCTGGTAAGAATAACGGAAATATTCGGATCAAATCAACCGACAGAAATGACTCGTGCATTAAAAAAGTCAGCTGGAAAAGTTGAAAATTTAGGAATCCCTCGGTCATACGTTACAGTCTAGCGCATTGTAGAAAAGCTAAACACGTCCCAAATGCACATACATATATACACGCCGGTCAATCGACCATCCTGCTCCTGTAGCGAGTCAAACGCCGACGTGATCGAAATTTCAAAAAAAATAATAATAAAAAATTCAAATTACAACGTTGCCACTATCTCGAACACATCTGCCATTCTCGTCATTGAGCGCAATAAATCTGAAGTCGAACACCACCACCATGCCTGAAACAACGGTAGAGAAAAAAGACCCGAAAATTTTCCTATATCGAAAGATAAATAACGTTCGTTATTTTTATCGTTCTCTCAATTCATTCTTTCCTTCCTTCCTGACATGGCAGGATGGCTGAGGTGGCATGGCGGTTCGGTTGGGTTTTTTCTTTCTCTCGCTTCAACTCTTTCGATCGGTTATTTTTATTTTGCAACGTTATTTTTGTTGAACGATTTCTTTTCATTTTCAAATCGTTACAGTCGTTTCACGCTCGATGAATAACAGCTTCGTTAAATCATCAGCTGTTCGGTGATTTGTCTTTAGCCCGAAATATGGCGATGGCGAAGGCTTTCCTAACACCTTTCCAATGACCGAAAGCTGCAACGTAGTAAATCTGCAAGGTTTGCCTTCGTCGACCTTCCAAACGCAATACCCTAGCTTTTTTAATGATAGATTATTATATTAGCTCTGGTAGGGATTGAACAGCAACAACAAAAACGAAACGAATAAAAATGTCAAAATACAACAACGTTCGACTATTTACCGGCTTTTTTACCGCGCAATTTTCCAGCAACTTTTTCATATCTACGAATGATTGATAAACGTACCTAGTAAAATGTACATATATAGGTGTGCTCGTAATTTTCTCTATTTTTTCTGGCCTTTCTTGACTGATGATGAAACAGCATCGAACCATAGCCATTTATTTTGTTTTTAATCTAATATCGTTAATTTATGCTTTTTCCCTTCAAATTTCCGTAACGATTTTCACCGTTATCGAGATCATAATAACAAGAATTCAACCACAACGATGATAAATGTGCGAAGCTGTTTCCCACCAACGAAATGGAAACCATATTATATCAATTCGAATCTATAGCCGAGTTTGTTTTGTTCGAATTCTTGAGGAGACTCACGAATCTGTCTAGATAGTGGATTTTTTGCGTTTGTTTTGACGGATTAGATCGTGAAAATGTTTATTTTCGGACTGGGAGGGCGACACTCTACTTCCTTCAGAGTAATTACTGAGCTTTGATCGAGATCACTGTTCCCAAGTTGGGCTGAATCTGAACAATCTGGGTTTGAAAATTCACGTTTCAGTTTTAATCATTATGAATCCAGTTGTAATGTAAGTTTATTTTAATTTTTAATAATGTGCATGTTGTAAATTTATTATTGGTGATGATTTTATAAATCTAATTGCATGATTAAATTATTTTCAATTTCGCTCATTTTTCGAATTTTTATTGAAGGAACTTAACAGGACCACGTATGTTTCAAAAATTGGAATGATAGCGAAAGCTCTACGTCGATGGAGGCAGTGGCCATAGTCGAAGTATTCTTCATGAGTGCGCCACAGTACGAGATCAGATATCACGAAATCATCGGCGACAGATCATGTAGAACGTGTGCAAAATTCTTTTGAAGAATTCTGTAATTTCAGTGGAGGGAACACGTTAAAAAATTTCTGAGAAAAAGTTCAACTCATCTACACTTACACCGCAAGCAATGCTTCCTGTATAACAGACTGGTCTCAACTCAGAACCTCCACTGTGGGACCTTTCACCTCGAGATGACACATTCAGGATTTTTTTTCATTTTCCAATGCTTATTCAATGCATGCCAACTTCCGCTTTTTAGATTGGTGTTTTTAAACTTTTCTTCAAAACTTGTGATGGCACAGTTTTCTTTTTAAAAAATTGCTCTAGTTTTTTGAATTTTTCAATATTGACTCGATTTTATTCACGGTATTTTTTTGGTTTCGTTCCAAGCCTCTTTCATTTTTTCAATTTTTTTTCTTCAATATTGATATTTTTTCACTTCTTTTTTCATGACATTTCAACCCCTTCTTTTTTACCGTATTTTTTTAAACCTATTTTTTCTTAAACAAGAGTTTTTGAATTTTTAATTTTTTTTTCATTTTCAACTACTTTTACGATTTTTTTGCTCTTCATAACTCGTAAAAATGAATTTGAAAGGAACCGAACAATTTTTGAGCTTTTTTAACTAGATGTTCATTTTTATTGAGCTTTTCAATAATATGAAAATTGCGTAGCTTGAAGCGAATTTGTCAGCCAGCGAGATAAGAGAAAATTTGAAATAAAATAGAATTAGCTCTTATCTTGCTGGAAGCAAATGCGTCCGAGGCTACGCAATCCGCATCAAGTTGAAAAGCCCAATTTCTGATGCTTTTTTATGACATTGACAACACTCTATTCTAAAATTTCAACCATTTATACTAGTTTTGATTTACATGAACAGTCCACCAAAAACAGAAAAAAGAACAGCACAAAGCATAAAAAACCATGTAGGTACATAGTAAGAATTGATTTAGAATTTTTGATAATGTTTTGTAAACTCATAACTCATAAGCTTTGAGCATACTTACTTTTTTTTTTAGCATTAATTTCATCGTGTATATTTTTCAATTTTCTGTATTTTTTTTTTTTTTTGACAATACCACTTGATGTTCAAAATACCAAATTTAATGATGAAAGTGGGATACTTAATGGAATTTTTACTGAAAGCATGAACGTTAATTTTGATCCATTCGTTAAACAGAGACGTAACTCAATATTCCTCCAATAATATCTGACTATTCAATTAGCGATAATTGTGATTTTTTTAATATCATAAATAATATTATTATTCGACAGAATAATCAAGCGATGAAATATTCAAAACGGAACTTCATTTCGGCTGTTTTTTTTATTGGATCAGTCCTGGTTTTCATTACATAGATCATATTCAACCTAATATTACTGTTCTAGTTGATAACACTAGTGTAAAAATAAGTTCATCCTATACATAAAAAAAAAAAAAAAAAAAAATGTACCACACTAACATCTTTGTGTTCCCACACGGGATACACTTCTTTTTACCATTTAACGCCATTTAGAACACGTCTCCCGTACTCGGGAGACAAATGACGATAAGTAAGCTGAGGAATTAAATCAAATTCCAGCAGCGAAACAATGCATTCTCATGGTAACCCAAATAAGAGTTAACCATATATATTAGCAAACAGTAGAATACGAATTAATCGCATAAAAACTTACCTGTGCCCACATTTAGAGCACAAAATACTATCATCCAGAAAACAAAAGGACGTTATCTGCAAGCAACTTGTTCATTGGTAGTCCCTATTTTAACCAGCACGAGGAAGAAGTTCGGTCTTGATTTACTTCATTCGCTGATTAATTCTGTCGTCTGTAATCATTCTCTTCGATAAGAAGGTTATACATATGTATCTTTACGTTGAGCTTTACGGGGCTCCAGTTCGAACTATGTTAGATCACAAAATGCCCTCAAGGAATATCAAGTTACACCTGTGTGTATTTTAAACCACGATCCCAAAATCATCATCAAATTTCAATATAGTGAAACAGAAAAATAAAATGCAATAAAGTACATAGGTATTTGATCAATTCCATTTCTTAATTCAAGAAAATTTAAAATAAAAACGTTTTTGATTGATGACCAAAATAGGCAGAAACCAGCGTTCGAAAGTGTATGTAAACGTCATAAGCAGTCAGAAAAGTCGTTAGCAACGAAGAGCTCGATGGCGAAGATTTCGAAATTATGTAACATGAAAAAACCTTACGTTGGTTTTTACGTTTTTTTTTCTTTTCTTTTCAACAATAGCAAAACACCCAGTTATTCAAAAAAAAAGTGATGAAAATGAATACTGAATTTCCCTATGCAAATTTTGACGTTTTTCCTCACTTTTTTCAATTTTTTTTTGCTGTTTTTGTTCTCAATTTTTTCATTCAAGAGAATACGTAAGTCTTACTGTTTCAAAAAAAGCGAAAGAGGCTTGAATCATGAATTAACTTTTTTTATATGTACAAATAAATACGTAAAATTCATGTTTTTGAAAAAATCAAAAGATGAGAAAATTGATTGTAATACTTATACCTACAAATCTCTAGTTCTAAAATAAGGGTATTTCATAATATTTCGAAACATGACGAAATATTATGAAATAGGTAGGAACCCTTAAAATTCGGATGACTTTTACGACTTTAATTCAGGCTTCCTTTGATTTTTCCGTTAGCCATAAAATTTTACTTTAGGCAACCTCAAACATCTGCAAAAATGGACAATTGGTAAAAAATATAACAAATAGATCTCTTGTTATAAATTTTACGACTTTTTGATCAACGTAATTGTTCACGTGCCGATACCAATAGGCAGCACTGTTTTTCTCCCTTTAAAAATCATGTCAAATGATTTTATTACCTTGGTTGTAAAAGTCAACAAACCCTCTTTTTACAAATTTCTGTTAAAAAACTGTTGTCTTGTGATAGGTACATTTTCAATAGCTATTGAAACTTATTAATTGGCTATTGAAAATGACCACAAAATAACATCTTAGGCCTCATCCAGGTGCCCAAAGTCTCCCTCTTACTTGTATTGTCCAATTTAATATAAATACAGGCAAAGGAGAGACTAAAAATCAGTTCATTTTCGGATTTTCGAGTGTGTTCACTAATTCTTGCTAAAGCAAAGTTCTTTTTATCAATATTTTAAGTTGATCGTGAATTTATTCAATTTTCACTTCGAGAATCAGTTCAATTTCGAGTTTCATCAATTTTATTATTTTTCGACTTCGAATTTCATCTTATTTTTATTTTTATTTAATTTAATCTCGAATTTCATAATTTTATTGTAAGTCCATTGGAGCAACAGAGCAAATTGTCAAACTGTAAGTTTTCAACTCTATTTTTTTTATTCAATTTATTTTAATATTTTTAACTGAATTTTCTTGGTCTAGTCTACTTTTCTCATTTTTATAAATTGATAATTTTATTTTAATCTTATTAATTTCATAAATTTAATGCATTTTATTTTAATCTCTTATTATTTTCGTAAATTTTATGGTTTTATAAGAGGCATCATTGCAGTCTGGAACGTTCGTGTCAATGATATGTGATTTCATAATCAACCACAGTGGGTGTACTCGCGGAGATACGATAATACTCTACTTAGATGGTTGTACATATCAGAATAGAAATGTAAACCTATCCAACGGATTACTGAATTTAGCGATGGAAAGTGGAGTAACTGTGGTCCAAAAATTTTTAGTTAAAGGTCACACGCAGATGGAGGTCGATTCTGTCCATGCCTCTATTGAAACACGAATCAGAAAACAAGAAATAAACGTTCCGTCAGATTACTGCCGACTGATGAGAGAGGCGCGAAAAAAAAACCAGGCCCGTATAATGTGATGTACATTGATCACACTTTTTTCAAGAAATACGATGTGATTCAATTTCATTCGTCTATTCGTCCTCCCCCCTCTGGACGTGGCGTTCACGCTAAAGTCGTGGATATTCGAGCATTGCAGTACTGCCCTTCCGGAGAGCTTTTGTACAAGTTGAATTTTGCGGAAAACTTTAAACGTCTATCGCAACCAAAAGCAACCACTCGTTCTTCGTCAGTACCAGTGAGATCGATGCCTTTCGTAGATCTTCCTAGACTTTATCAGCAGAGGCTACCTACTGCTAAAAAGAAGTACGATCATTTAATGTCGTTGTTATCCACCATCCCAGCTGATCATCATTCGTTTTACAAAGATTTGCCTTACTCTGCAGCTGTTACTCTCACCGAAGGAGTAGTATCGTTCGTGTATCATTGTTTTATGTATGTATTGTGGTATCTGTATCCTTGTGACCGTTTTTTTTTTCATAAAATTAGCAACTTCTTATTTATGCAGATTGTCTACAAACTTATCTTCTAATTAGTAAGAGAAGTAAAGTAGTAAAGTATACCATTTGCATGAGTAGCCCTTCTGATTTGTTAATAAAAGAAATCATTAAAAATATTGCAGTATTAGGCTATACCCGGAAGTAAGTACTCATTATTATTTCTGCGTTTATGCTGTAAACATTCGAACAATGTTATTTTAATCTCAATCGAATGATAATTAACCCATTTAATATGACGATATAAATCCCTCAAACTTCGATAACATGCATGTTGGTTCAAACAGTACGATATTTTTCCTATAAAACTGCCGAAGCTATCGAATGTTGAATTAGAGCGGGAATTTCACCGCAAGAAGCTTCAACAACAGCTTGATTTTTCAAACTGGTTAGCGATTGGTTCGAATTACCTGAAGAAATTATGAGAAAAAAGTCGCCATATTTCAAAAAATGAGCGACGTAATGAATGGTGTTGTTATTGGAGTCGATGATAGGTGGAAAACTTTGCATAAGGGTTTTCTCATTTCAACCAAGTCGTTGATAGAAATTATTCAAACTTTGTTGAAAGAGGATGGAACTGATTACGTGCTACTATGCTACAACGCTTTACCCAAGACGCATTGGAAAATGTGTTCAGCCAGGTTCGGAGAGGATCCGGTAAAGCACCGTTAAAAAAATGCTTCTCGGAATATCCATAAATTCAATGGTATTTTCGCACTTAAGAATTCAATTTTTTATTTTTTATTATTATTACTTAGATACAAGTATATTAATGCTTTGTTTATGTTGAATGATTAAATATACTTAATAAGAAATTGATTCAATATTTTAATAAAAATAGTGTTTCTTGTATGTATTAGAAATTATGAAAAATCAGAGTGTCTACTAAAATCAAAAAAGCGAATTTCTCGCCTTTTTCTTGCTTTTTTCTTGCTTCCAAAAATGAAATTTCTTACCACTCTTCATATTTACGCATACAGGGTGTCCAGAAATATCGGGTACCCCTAAAAAGTTTTCTGCCAAATACTTCGCGGTTGGTCATAGTGAATGATAATAATGATAGCACATGATTGGTTGTTGGACTGGAGAGATAACATTCCACCAATCATATGCATCTATTTCACGTTGCCAACCTATATTTTTAATGAAAAACTTTCTTAGGGGTACCCGATATTTCTGGCCACCCTGTAGATAATCTTCGCTAACCCCTCTAACCCCCCCCCCCCCCAACAAAATTTCTCAAAAATTTATTCTTCAAAGCAGAGAAGTGAATTAATTTCTCAAATGAAAAAATAGTAATAAAAAAACGTAATAAAAACAAACGTTGAGGCAAGTTTACTGAAGTGAATTCAATTCTATGATGATAACAGTAACAAAATGAAAAGTAAACTCGAATGCGGATCGAAGTCGTGTTATTTGGGGGAGGGGGAGTATAATGTCATTTTTCCAACAAAAAACTTATTTTTCCGACAAAAATCAAAATTTTAACGTGCTGAATACCAGTGACAAATACAATTACAGGATCAAACCACGAAAGAGCTTAGGTATATTTTTATTTGTGATTGAGGAGAGAGCAAAATCAGAATTTTAAGACACGAAAAATCAACATTTTAGGTTGTTTTTAGAAAACCCTACACAATGAATGATCATTTTATGGAAATGAAGTGAAAATTTGTTGAAAAAATTGTTGTGAAAAACGAAAAAACGGCCATTTTGAATGCTTTATTTTGCATTTTCATCGGAGCACAATAATATCAACAATTTTGAAAGGTTAGTCGTTCTGTTCAGAGAATGAAAAATTTGCACTTTTCAAATGGTTTGGGTACCTGAAAATCAAAAATTCCCTATTTAATTTTTGAATTCTTAAAATTGTTGAAAAGATTATCTTGAATGGCCCGAGCGAAGCGAGGGCAAAATTTTTGGAAAATTTTCAATTCGAAAAGTAGAACAACATCAATTTTAACAAAATAAAAGCTTGAAATTTTGCTGGGATAACTTCAATTTTTCAGAGATTTTTGATGTGAATTCTTGGAAATTTTCTTGCTTTTCGAAGGAATTTCTATACTATTTTCTAACTTTCTTGCCACCCAAGCGAATTTCTCGCCTTTTTCTAACTTTCTTGCCTTTTTCTTGCCAGTAGACACTCTGAAAATAATTTAAAAATTGAAATTAACTTGGAGTGTTCAAAGGCTCGTTTTTTTTTAATAGCATAAATTGACTTTTTACCATGGCATAAGGAAGTAACGTTAAATTTTGGGAAAACAAATTTCAAACACCAACGTAAGATCTGAAGGAAGAATAGGTAACCAAGCACTTCTGCTGCTATGACAGAAGAAAAATTTTTTTACGATAACGAACAAAAGACCATTCCTAGCAGTATCCCTAACTATGGTAAAGCAGAGGACGAGTCCTGTGTTCATTAAAACACAGAAAATAAAAAATGAAAAACAACAAAAAAACGCACCGATATCCGAACTCGTCGAGCAATAATTCACACTTATCCGTAATTCAACACACCTCGCGACTCGTGTAAACCATTTCGGCCGATAAATCATTCAACTATCCAACATGTTCGGAGAAAGCTTCGGTATAAGTAAGTAAGTACATGGTATATACGAGAAAAATGAAAATATATCGTCGATATATAGCTGCTACTGCTGCTGCGAAGCAGTACACAAAAGTCATCTAATACGGATAAAATATCACTAATGATGTACTCGACGGCTATTTATCAAGGTCGAAGGCACGTGCTGTACATACACTCTGGCATCGTTCGCCATCTCTTCCACTCCGTTCCCAGCCATCATCATTCGCTAGTTTTCTTTCGCTATACTTCACGCAGCTCTCAGTGGAGGAAAAAAATCCCCTTTCTGGGGCTGTGAAAAACTCTTTTAATTAAAAAATTTTTCCAACCCGTTAAGGATAATTTTTAAAGAATAAAACGCCAACTACGCAGCACCATACATACGCTCGAGTAGCGTAACAGCGTCGTCAGGTGTATTTAATGTTCTTGCGAAGAATTTGAGCGGTGGCCGCCTCTTCGTGTTTTTTTTGTCGTTTTTTTCTTCTCCTTTCGCTGATCCACACTCGAGCATTTCTTTTAAAAAAGATTGCGTCTTACCCTGCGTACCCCATCTATAAAGACCACCATGACCAGCCTTTGCGTAGAAATCCGCCTGGTTATACAGAGAATTTTCTCAACAACCGCCTCATACCCAAGCCTAGTCAACTATTCTTTTTTTCTTGCCTCTTTTTTATCAGATCGGGTAATCGAAAGACACTTTTTTTCTCTTCCATTTTCCGAACCGCAGGCTAAAATAGTCTTTTATAACATGAAAATACGACCGCAATCGAGCTTGCTTTTTGTACCGAGCGGTGTGGCGGAGGCGAGACGGAGACACGCTACTTGTCCAAGATTACCATCGCTACTGTACCGCCACCTCTTGCTTAGCCTTTCTCGCTCATCTCGCTATCTGTTGTGTAGTATTTTCTTTATACTAAATTTAATTAAAAAACTTACGCATCAAAACGCGCTCTCGCCCCCGAAAATGAATTAACTCGAAAAGCAATAATTTTTCTTTAAAAGTGCTCGCGTTCCGGCGCAATTAAAAGTTACTAGCTACATAGCATAACATAGGCGCTGTAGTACTGTACTATTTCTTCTTCGTCTTCAACTACTACTACTGCTGCTGCTTCTTCTTCTTTTAAAAGATACGTATTATATACAATAGGCAACAGAAGCAACTGAAACATCACACGCCCAACAGATTTCTTCATTTCGTCTTTAATACGCTCGCTTCTCGCTGTTTAAATTAATTTTAAACAACGCTTTCGCGTAAAAAAAAGGGAAATTTCGAAAATATAATATACTACTTTTTTTTTGGCTGCATGATTTACAAGAGCATAGACAACAACGTATCAGATATTGTTGAGAGTGGAGAAGAATTAGCTGGGCGTTTTCAAATTTGGCGACATGGGAGGGTACTGTACCCAACGTTTTGCAAGCACCATTCCGCACCAATACAACACGAATGAAAACGGAGGTAAGTACAGCAATTCGACTAAGGTCAAATGTCTAATGGATTGTCTCAGAGGGTCGGCCAAGAACCTAGTCAACCCATGATGCATACAATAACCCAGCAGCACTCGAAACGATTTTCATCGACGAATTGAAGGACATTCCAGAGGCCTCAGACGCTCGAGCCTGCAAAGAAAACGTAAACTAAATCAAGGGAATATTAAAAAATCTGTCCATGTTGGGCAAAGAAATTAAGACCGACTCCACCCAAATTCGGAAAATTCTATTGAACAAATTCCCGAAAGGAATATTGACCGCCGCGGTCCATGAAATTAATAAGATGACCGGAGGTAACTTTACCTACTCGCCCCAGCAACTAATCGACCAGCTAGATTCTCGCATTTCGACAGGCGAACACATTCAACTGAATAGGGAGGCACAGTCCTACCCCATTAATACTGCGGCGTTGATGATCAAAGAGAAAACTGCCTCAAGAAAAGGCCACATGGCAATGATTCGCCATCGATCAGGTGCATTCTCTGAGGCAAAGAGCACCATGCGTCTCTTTGCCAGCAATACTCCGATCTCGCCGCTCGCAGAAAAGTAAAACGAATTGCCGAATTGCACCGTTGCTTCCGATGTACAGATGCCAATCACAATAAAGACTCATGTCAGGTCAGTGTCTTGAGGTGTGACAATTGCGTCAATCCAGATCACGTGACGATTATCTGCCCCAATTCTACGTTCAAGAGTGATTTATATGGTGGCAAGTCATCGGATAAATTTATTTTCAATGATTCAAAGATGATAGAACTTTTGGAACCAGGCGATGCAGTAATGGTAGATCGAGGATTTTTCATTGAAGACGAACGTCTTCAACGCGGTATTATTGTTATTAGGCCGATGTTTGTTGATCCCGAAGAAAATTGTTTGGTGGCAGAAGATGACGAGTATAGTAGGCAGTTGCATCTGCTCGTGTACAGGTTGAGAGGGTAATGGAAAGACTGAAAAACTTCCATGTCAGTATGAGTAGAGTTTCCATGACATTTCACTTCCCCCTCACTTTCAACCTTACGAGCGCCCCTAAAAAAGTGCTACAATGTATAACTCGACAGTCTGACGCATATCATCCTGAATGCTACCATCAATAATATGCGTATAGGTCAATGAACTGCAGGTGGTAGAAGCTACAGTCCCTGCTCAACACTTGGACAGTGGCAGGTAATATATTCAAGATGAACTAACTGTTGAATGAACCTGAGGGAATAGGAAGGTAAAATTTTCAAGTCTGAGGAATGACAGTATTCAAAACAGTCGTTTTTATTTTAATAACCGGTGAATTCGGATAAATAGTAGTTTTTTTACTTTTACTTATAATTTAAAAAATAATGTTCGGAATGTGATTCATTTTAATTTTTTTAAATTTCAAGATTTAGAGGCGATTCAAGAGATAAGAATTCACAAATCTCACAACCTTCACTCCAACTTCGATGCTGTGTGATCTCGAGGTAAATTAAGTACTCTCTAAATTTAAAGCAGTCAAATTTCACTGCTTAGCAGTCACGACATTTTGCCTTTTTAAAGCAGTAGTTTTTTTTTACTGCAAAACAGCGAAAAATTACTGAATTGGTCAGTAAAAAATCATTTTGACTGACCAATTCAGTAATTTTTCACTGTTTTGCAGTAAAAAAAAACTACTGCTTTAAAAAGGCAAAATGTCGTGACTGCTAAGCAGTGAAATTGACTGTTTCAAATTTAGAGAGTATACCTATTGCTCATCAATTTTGTTTAGTTTAGTTTCGTTTTGTTGCGTGCTTGTGTTTTTTGTAGTGGTTTTTTCAATACCCAAGGGTTAATAATTTTTATATATTTTACATTATTATTATTCAAATTAAATTATTTCTATGTTACTTTTTTTTAGATTGATTATTCAAGATGATTTTTCATTATATTATCAATTTTAGTTTTAAAACTTCATTTCGCACAATCTCATTTTCTTTCTGTGAATTTTTTCTCCCCTTTGGTGTGTATCTTCGCGAGTGAAAAACTACTCTTTTAATTTTGTTAAAATCGAATTCAAATTCGGGAACCATGACACTATTTATACTAGTATACTGATCACCAAAGAAAAGTGTCATGAGATTAGTCAGAGTACAACGATTGTTACTTACGACCAACCTTTGTATATTCGAGTTAGAGATATCACTGAATGTATTGGCATACACAATGTTGTTGTTTGATTAGGTGGTTTCCACCTATTGATGTCGTTCTTGGGCAGTATAGGCTACATTATGTCGAACACTGGTTTGAAGGAAGCTTTAGGTACTGTATTTGCTTCACTCTCTGTGGATAAAATGCTCACTGGGCATGCGTACGCAAGAGCTATTCGAGGACATCTCCTTATTTTTGAATCGTTGATGAGTATATGTTGTTATGAACATTGAAATTTGTGAAGAAAAAAAAACTCTGCTGTTGGAAGCCTTCAAAAATCTTCAAAGTAATTCATCAAATTATGATTCTGTCGTTCAGAGCGAGACATTTCAAGAATTCTATCAAATTTTGGATGCAAAATTGTTATCGTTGACAGCTGTAGGACCTACTGCCGCATTATGGGTGCAGTACATACGAATGGTGATTTTAGTTCTGAATTTCATTCGAGCAGAACGATCGAGCAATTGGTACCTACACTTGAATTGTAATTGTGTGCATTGTAGAGGGGCATCATGCACAAACAAGGAAGAGATGGAAGATGTAGATGACGGTGAATCACCATTTTAATTTTGTAGAAAAACTGAATGGAATTTGTTTTAGATTGTAAACAAATACATAGCATATTCTACAATTTCATATGTGGCTTTTATTTTTACTTAATTTTAAAAAAAAGGAAAATTCTGGAGGGGCTGAGGGCTTTGGGGAGGTTTTGTGAGTGTAGCAGAAAATCTGACGCCATATTCGTGCTCAGCGGTATCGAATCATAAGAAAACGACACCAAAATCGTCAAAATAAGTATATTTTCAAAATATTAAAAATTAAGGTGGGGGCTGAGGGGTCCGGAGAGGCTGTGTGGGTGCAAAACATAATCTGACGTCATATTCGTGCTCAGCGGTATCGAATCATAAGAAAACGACACCAAAATCGTCAAAGTAAGTATATTTTCAAAATATTAAAAATTGAGGGGAAGCGGACGGCTCTGGAGGGGCTGTGTGGGTGTAAAACCAAATCTGACGTCATATTCGTGCTCAGCGGTATCGAATCATAAGAAAACGACACCCTACTCATTGATATTCATGTTTCCCAAAATTGCAAAATCACCCCCACCCCACCTAAGACACATTTTTCCAACTTGTCAGCACGGCGAACCAAAACGGGAATTTCGAAAAAATTGCATGATGTTTGGGGGTCAAAAATATATCCAAAAAACGTATTTCTAAAATTAAGTAGTCGAGACTGTCGAGTACAGTAGATAAAAAAAATTATTACCATGAACGCGCATCCGTGAAAAGTAGTATATAACTCGATCATTATATATTATTATCGGATACATTTAACGTTGGCGAGAATGGCAACAGTGTGTAACGCGCCGCCAACGTTTCTGTACGCTGATTTCGACCATCTTTCAATCTAGGGGGTGTAACTCAGCGGTAGAGTGTCCGCTTCGCATGCGGAAAGTCCTGGGTTCAAGTCCCAGCTCCTCCAAATTTTCGAAAATTTTTTACACGTTTTTTCGCTGTAAATCGATTCTACGTGAATTATTACACCCGAATACACCTTTTTCTTCACGTTTCCGACAGCCTGAGGAAGAAGTATTGGAAGAAATTTCTCAAGAGATGTCATCATTTCGGTGCTGAGATTTTTGTTCCTGCCTTTTTTCAATTTAAGTTTTGTTGTGGACAGGTCAAGTCCTAAAGTATTATCTAAAGTATGCTGTTATAGGGGACTTTTTTTCAATTTTCACTGTAAATTGAAAAAAAAAATGCAAAAAATTTCAAGCTACGAGAAAACGAAAAAAAAAATTGAAATCAGATCCAGCGCAACGAATGACAAACCCTATCAATCTCCAAGGTACACTCGACAAAGGCTCGTATTAACAAAATCGAATCAACCCATCACCAACGACAACTGCACAGACACAAAAAACGAGCCCATCTTCTAAATACCAACCTTCCCCCTCCCTCCACCTCACTAAAAAACTCTAAAAACAAAATAAATTAGCCATCACGGTTTAATAACTCAAGAAACACTTCGAAGAAAATACTTTTTACTTTCGTACAGGGTGCAAAAAAAAAAGTACGTAACATGAACACATTCGACCTATTCAAGCGTTAAATCGAGAAGTGCCTTCGTTCGAATAGAAAAGGCAACCAATCTGCAAGAAATGGAAAATAATTTCCCTAATGGCGTTGTTCTTGTATAGTTCTCTATCAAAAGAAACACAAAGCGAAAGGAAAAACAGAGAGGAAAAAAATACTCTTTCGTACACAGAGAAAAACAAAAACACCAGAGACAGAATGGTGAATAATAACGGTGTACAAAAAATAACGTGGGCATGGGGCAGGGCGCGGGGTATAAAAATAATACCTAACGATGAAAAGCTTTCGTTGTAAGCTTACAGTTACATTATTTTCAATGAAAATTCGCTTTGAATCAAATACTTTGACAAGCCAGCTACTATTGCTGGCGCTGCCGTTGCTGATATTTCTGCAAAAAATTTCATCGGTTTTTGGTAATTTTCACTTCTTCGATGATTTCTATAACACTTTTGACTTTTTCTTATTTTTTATATCGTTTTATTATATTTTTGTAAAATTTAGATTTCGGGTAATTTTTTAGTCTTAAGATCGGCTCGCCAACCTACGAATCAAAACTGACAATTCGTGATCATAGATAATTTTTTCTCAAGACCAAAAGAATTTCATGGGATGCTAAAATAGAATATGACATAAGAATTTTCAGATTAATTTTCGAAATAACTTACAGAGAATACGTTCAAGTATGTAAAACCACTTCTTAAACTTCAAGTATGAAAATTCAATTTACAGGTTGCATTGATAAGATTAATGCAGGCTCATCCACTGAGAGTTTAATTTTTACGAAAACACGACTCGTCAATATTCGCAGCTTATATTTTTCATACCCGGACACCAATGATGTATCAGAAGTCAAATTTAAGGAAGTGTTTGTGTGTTATGTTTCCAGCAGTGGCACTATGCTGGAAAAGTCATTTAACAGTGTATCTAACGGATTATTTTTTGAAAAAATCACTACTTTTTCACTACTTTTTTCACTACCTTTTCTCAACCAAATTTTCAGAATGCCATCCACTCGGCCACCTCCCACCCCCCCCCCCCCCACACAAAATTAACAAAGTCAAATTTTTAAAAAAAAAGTTGATACTGGAAGAAAATTTGTAATTTCAATCAAAATTATTGAAAAAAACAACACAAATAAACGAGTTTATTACATTCGTTATAAGACAAGGTGTCAAACAAAATTTCAAAATAAAAAATCAGGACTTTGGCAGGACATTTTTTAAACACTAGAGATTTTATAAAAAAAGGAGCCGGCAGGAGGCTAAATTTTAAATTAAGAATTTTTCGCTTTCAGTTTTCCAATGTCTTCAACATCCCACAATTTTTTTGAAGCAAGCCGATGTCGAAAATTTTTGATTCTTTTTCACGTTAAAGGTTCGTGCTGATGTAATGAAACTGAGCGAATAAAAAACTTTTTTTTAACAAACCAAATTTTTAATTTTGAGAAGGAGGTAGCCTACATACGTGTTAAAAACGATGTTTTTTAGTGTGACGAATTGGTTAATTATAAAAAGTTTATTACTTTGCTTCAAAATTTTGAAATTCAAATAATTTTTTCTTTGAAAAATTCAAAATTGAAAAAAAAGCAAACGAGCCCGAGCGAAGCGAGGGCAGAAGCTTCTAAAAATGCATGTTTCGAGAAGTGAAAAAAAAAAATTCTTCGTGCAGGAAGAAGTTTATTTTCCTGATTAAAACTTTGAACATTTCTTGAATTTGAACAAAAGTTTTTCACGAGGAAAAAGAGTAAACAGCCCGAGCGAAGCGAGGGCAAAAGCTCTCAAAAATGTGTGATTCAAGCTCTAAAAAAGTCGACAAATGAGCTCTTTTCTACGGAATAAATATCGAGAAAAAGGAACGAATTTGAATTTTTTCATTTTTTCACTACCTTTTAAACAAAATTCACTACTTTCACTACCCATTTTAAAAATCACTACTTTTACACTACTTTCACTACTTTCACTACTTGCACTACCTGTTAGATACCCTGTTTAAAACCGGCTTCAGCAAGAACTAAAGAAGCCATCCACACAAAAGTAAGCAAGTAATCTTTCTCCCACGTTTACAGGACACAGCTTCCAAATGCCTGATTACACTAATGAAAGAACCAGCGAAACTGATTTGATTCATTTCAATTTAAATTATTGTATTTTTTTCGATTTTTAAGTTAATATTTTACATTCAAGATCGTTTTGCATTTGCACCATTTCTGGTGAGTTCAATTCGTTCGGTTGTTGTGGGAATTACTGAGTCGATGTGTATTCATTACTCAATACGAAATGCATTCTTTTCATCCATTTTTAAAGAAACTGTTTCACAATTTTGTAACCGTCGCCTTTTCACTCGACATTTAAGCATATTAGAATTTAAATATAAATATAATTTCAAAGAAGAACTTAAGAGGAAGTTTTTATTTGTGATTTTCTGTTTCGATCTTGGTTTTATTATTGCATTATTTACTACGTCGTTATTTTTCGTTTCGTTCGCATTTTTTGTTATAATGTGGTTAAATAGTCTTTTTTATTAAATATGCATAATTTAATAAAGGAATAATTCCCCTCAATTTTTAGAAACTGTTTCAAATTTAATTTTTTTCTTTCAGTTATGGCTAATTTCATTGCAATAAGAAAACGAAATGAAAACGTTAGCATGAAAAATTTAGTGTAAGCATTTTATAAAGTGAAATTAAACATTTTTAATAATATGTAATGTTTTTTCCGATGCAATCGTTTTACTTGAAAATCGTTCTTCTCATTATTAAGAAGCAAAATTTTTATCATAATTTTCTTGTTTTTTTCTGTCACCAAGTTTTGTGGGTATTTTCCAATTGAAAAATACGCAGAAAATTCAAGCAAAGAAGTCGAAGTACCTACTTGACTGGGTGATCGTAGAATTTCAGTTGGAAGGATCCAATAAAAGTAAGAAATTCATTGGCCAAATCAAAGAAGTGAAAGATGGCAAACTCGTTGGAAACTTTTTAAGAAGCAAATTCACACGCAAAGATACCGGCTTCGTTTATAATTATCCAGATGTTCCTGATAAAGCGTCATTTTCTTTCTGGAATATACTCGAAAAACTTCAGTGTCCGGAAAAGTATGGAAGAGAAAGAGGTCAAGGACTACTGAAATTCAATGTTCATGCGAATAAATTGATGTAGTTTCAAGTTTTTAAAGCATTAACATATACTTTGTACCCAATGGTGCTTTTATTTCGTGGTTTAGAATGTCAACAATTGGGGTGTCAATTTCTGGAATTCACTGTCAACTATAACTGGGGAAAATTTTGACTAAATTAAAAAAATTAAAAATGATACATAATTTGAACCAAAAAAAAAAAGGAAAAGTACATTAAAATGTGCCCAAAAAGTTAGCCTGATTATTGTACCAATCACTTCGAGAAAATAAAAAATACAAAAAAAAAAAAAAAATTTGTGAAAATTCGCTCTTAAAGTATCAATTACTGGTGACTTTACCCTACAGTTATCATTCGATACGATTTTTGCACCGGAAAAAAATGCCTACGCACAAATCCAATTCTCATCGTACTTAACTGACGATGAAAAAATATACCTAAATCTCATTATTCGTGCAAAATCATCTGCTGCACTAGCACCAATAATAATGCTGCGGTAAATGAAAATATAACCAGTAATTGTGCCCTTCCCACACCCTGTTCGCCATCATCATTGTTACACACTGGGTTAATATTCGCGTGATATATATTTTTCATTACGCGTCTAGCTCGACAATTCCATATACAAATGTAATGAATTTACAACATCGAATTGAAATTAATAACGAGAGTGAAAAAAAAAAACAATATAAGCCGGCTTGATTGTTCGACGACAGCCTAAGGATACACGTTATATAGTCAATGCTGACAGTACGCAGTGATATATGGTGCCTTGCTCTGTCTATCGATCATATAAAAATAATACCCGTCGTCTGTAACTCTGTTAATAACGAAAAAATACGTACTTTTTTTTCATTTCCATTTTTTTTTCAACTCGTACATACGTACAAGCTATCCTCCAGCACACATATTACAGCTATACGTAGTAGTATTTTCGCGCAAATACCCTGCTCTTTTTCTCTATTCAGGCCTTGTTATGCCAAGAGAAACTCGCCCTCATTGCTAACTATTCCTCACTTCTACACAGATGGTAATTCTAAACCAGCCGATAAAATGGGAAATTTTATTCACAATTTCGCTCCGAATATATCATCTCTCTTTCGTCGGCACCTTCTTTCTCTTTTTCTCTATCTCTAACCCTCTTCGGGCAGCCTCTTCTACTCGACGTTATCGTATATTATAATTTATTTGCCTTTCGTAAATAAACGAAGCGAGCTTGTGTTGTTTTTTTTTTCAAATTCGAACAAAACTGGAATTATTGTTGAGTCGAGTGTGTTAAAAAATTCCACATATTTCAAGATTAAACCGCGTGAAATAATTTTGTTGAAGATATATGAAATTGATTCGGTTCAGTACTTATGTGGAAGGGTCAAGAGCTATAGTAAAATTCAGATACGCGAATTCATTTTATTCGCAAATCCAAATAAGGCAGGATTGCAATCGTAGCCAGGTTCACCTTAAAAATCACCATACCTACACTCTGAGCTAATTTCAACAGGATACTTTCCAAAAAAATTACACCTTTTCAAAATGAACCTTACACTAATCATAACAGATACGTCAGTCGTCTCGCTCAAACGTATACCTACAATCCTACATACACACGTAGGTAATACTCACGCCACGTACTACGAAGATACGTATTATTTCTAGGACACGGGCATAGTAAACTCGTAACCAACTTGCCCTGCTGCAGGGATAACACGTAAACGTTGAAAAACCTAGATGGGGTAGCAATTTTTTCTTTTCAAAATAAAAACCAGCGATGGGACGGAGTATAAGCGAGTACCAACGAGAGAGAAGCAAAGAAAAATACGATACATATATATGAGGAAAAGCAAAAACGTGACTCGGATGTAAGCTTCAATAAGCTCGGATTTCGTCGCGCAATTTACCTCTATTGCCTCGTACAGTACAAAGTATTTTTTGATTTACGCTCTTTCGACTCGGCTATGGATTGAGGTTACTCTTAGACCCGTTGCATATTATAGAGATGCCTATTCTGCGATTATCTATACGTACTCGTACATTTTTGGTGCTTTCCTTCAACTGCCACTTGCTTACACATTCATCAGACTAATTTGGAAATTAATTTTCTTAGAAAAAATTAATCTGATGAATTTCCCACTTTCATGTATCCCAAATGTATTGTTGATGAAACAAAAGTTGATCATCAGCAAATCGTATGAGTTATTCTGTATTCAACACTGTTATACTACTCAGAAACCAATACGTTCGATAAATTAATTATGTAATATAAGTATCGTAAATAATTATGATGTACATATAATAATTTAAATAATATTTATATTTCAGAGTTGTGCCAAAAATGCAAGTTGCACAATACAATTGACAGACGAAGATGTATATCTGGATTTATACCCAAGTCCTCCTGAAGACAGTTTTTTAAAAGAACTTATCATCATATCTTATTCATTAAAGAGCTGAAAGTACATAGGTACAGGGTACACTACTGGTGCAGTTTCTCTGAAGGAAAATAATTTTTTTGATTAAGTACTCATAACTTACAAGGGCAATTCTGAGTCAGTAATGAAGATTATGGTCGTTTGATCTTTCCATTGTACAATGGATTTGATGAAGACTTTTGTATCCGGAAGAAGTGCCAGTAATCCCATTGGTTGGCGCTATTTTGCCAACAGACTGTTTGGAGACAATGCTTCGAATCGAAAAAATTCGACATCATTTCATCTCGGATGATAATCCGTACCTGTTTGCCAGATCCGGAATGTGTAATATCAATTTTGATGGCTATACCTGCATCAAAGACTGCGTGAGCGCGGCAGGTATCGAAAATACGTCTATGTACATTGTACACCTCGAGCAAACTCGGGAAGTTCATAGCCACAGAGATGCTCTGGTTTAATATTACGGAAACGCAACGCAAACTGTAAGTACTAGTACATAAAAGCTTATAAGTTGAAAGAAAAAAAAATCAGGCAGCATTATCATTCAATTGTATTTTTCAGAATAATAGTAATTATTGTAAGCATTTGGGGTATGAGTAGTAAGCGGGGCACTTTGGGGGTCCTGGATCGGAGCTAGCCCAAATAGTCCCGCCTACTTTTTTTTCAATTTTTTTGTATTTTTATTTTTTATATATTTTTCAACATTTTTCATTTTTTATAATTTTTTTTACATTTTTTACAATTATAAAACTGAACAAAGTTTTTTTCATGATAGTGTGCATAATCGTAATCGAATGCATTGCAATATTTGGTGATGGTCATTTCCGAATAATTCGTGAATAAAATCAACCAATTTTAAAATACTTAAATCTAAAATATGTTTTTCTTTTACAGGAACGATTCAACCGATTCAATCGATCACATTATATGTAGTATTGACGACGAAAACGACGACGACTATGAATTCTAATTTTTTATTTTATCTAAGTTTACGTGGAACGATTCGTTCGACTTAATTATATAGGAACTGAAAATTTAAAAAAAAAATGATTCAACCAAAGAAAAAAAAGATGACGACGACGTCAAGAAACACGGTTCTATTATTTTAAAATGACCAGTCTACTAATTGGTTCTATTATTTTATAGTTTTATTTTTCAAGTGTTTGCGAGTGTGTTTGCGTAATTGTTATTCGTATGTAATTGTTAATTTGTCTGTCGTCTGTCTGTTTGCCTGCCTGTGTGTGTGTGTCTATATAATATATGTGTGTGTATGAATGGATGTTATGTTGAAATGCAATGCATTTTTTAATTTACCTAAGTCAAACATTGTGATATGTTGAAATATTTGGATACATTTTTTTACAGCAGGCTGTGTGAAAAAATTTATTTTTAAAAAATCAAGTTCTTTTTTTTTAGTATCTAAGTACATACAGGGGTAGGCATAAGTTAGTATTCCGATTTGCATAAACAAAAAAGTTGATCAGAAAAATATCTTTATTTTGGAACAATAATCATTTTTCAAGTTCTGTTTGGTGATTCTGGTGGTTGAAGGTCTCCTCTTTCACGTCGCGTGGTCAAAAATCGCCTAAAATGAATTGTTGACTGCTCAATTTTAATTTAGAGCTGATTATACAGGTCCGAATTTTCGTGTTTTTCAACATTAACATTGATTTTACGAGGAAAGTATGCATCCTATGAAAAAAATGCCATGAAGGAAATTGTAGAGCATAAAATTTCCTTTCTGCTCAGAGCTGGTTATTTTTTTGTAGGATGCTTTGTTAAAAAGCTATTTGCGAAAAACAGAGATGTATGGGACTTTTAAAAAGGTTCTTTCTTGCTGAGAAAACCTATGGCGAGGTTGCGCCATTTCTAAGTTTTTTTTACGAAAAATGAGACGAAAAATAAAGCAATAACCTCTCGCATGCACGACTGAAGTGACACTGAACACTATCGAGGTCATTTGCCCCATCACCATGGCAACGCGCCCACCAACACCCACGCAGTAGACAATTAGGAGCGCGTGCGCGTAATTTTTCGATAGCGAATACTAACTTATGCCTACCCCTGTATAACGTTTTATATATTTTTTTAAAATCGTGTTCTCCTGTTCGTTACACTTATAAAGTTTCATTATTATTTTCAAATAAATAAATTCAAAACATTTTGCATCGTGCAAGTCGCCTTATGCGAGCAGGAGTGTTTTTGTTTTCATCGGCCCGGGCAATACGCTCATAATGATAAGAGATGTTGAATTTCCATCGTTATAAAGATTTGGATTGAACCTCATGTGATTACTAAAGTTGCATTTTTTCTCCTTTCCTTTTTTTATTATAATACTTACCTTGAAATAACATGGCTTCACCCAAGATTCAGAGGTACGAGAATTTATAATTAAAAGTTGCGTTCACCCCATGAATGATGATGAAGATGATCAACTTGAATCATCAGAAAAAAATTGACGAATAACGAAGAAGCAAATAAAGTAAAAAATCAATGTTAAAAAGTTAAAGTAAGTAAGTATTTTTATTTAATTCATTTTTGCAGTTCAAAGTGGAAAATCTTCACATATTTGCGCGCACGAGGGCACTTCTTGAAAGACTCGAGAAGGTTGGTCGCCCAAAACATATTCACAAAGAACAGTGGACGTATTCGACGGATCTTACTTATTTGAAAAAATTGGTAAAATCATCCTGTAAATTGTTGCAAAGGGGCAGAAACATGTACATAGGGTGCCTGAGGAATGGTGGTATAAACTTCAGATTTGGATACAGCCACCGGGTACGACTAACAATAAAGATTATGTGAAGGTTTGGCGCATTTTCAAAATTTAAGGGGCAAAATATGTTTTCAAAATCCAATTTTGACAATTCGGGGTCAGTAGTACTTTGAAAAATGGACAAAATTACATATTATAACTTTTTACCCAACTTGCAAATTGAAGGGGCTAGAAATGATTTTCAATTTCAAAAAACTGACATGAATAAAAATTAATGCGAAAATCAATACTACGTCAATAAAATGTAAACAAATTTTGTTATGAACTTTGTTTTTCTTACTCTTAAATTTAAGAAGTTTTTAAAGCTCGAAAGTTGCAAAATATCTCTATTACAAGAAACGGATCCGACACGTGTACTGCCATTTGGACCAAAAGGAACGCCGGAACGATATTGTGCTAAGTTTATTTGCGCAATATTCGATTCTAAGGATGGATACCACCTGTTGAAATCGATCCATATACAGTATGAATTTATAATGAAATTTTTAAAAATCAAAAATCGTTGAGCTTCCAAAACTTTTCAAATTTTAGAGTAAGAAAAAAAATGACCATAACAAAATTTATATATTTTTTGACGTAGTATTCATTTCCGCATTTATTTATTTCATCGCGAATATTTAAAATTAAAAATAATTTCTAGCCCCTTCAATTTGCAAGTTGAGTAAAAAGTCATAATGGGTAGTTTTGTTCATTTTTCAAAGTACTGCCGACCCTCATGGTCAAAATTGGATTTTGGCTCTCAGATTTTATAATCTATTTGGCCCAACTAATTTTTAAAATAGGCAACTTGTTCATCCTATGTTTTTTTTTTTACTCGTACCGGGTTATATTCAAAAATGAAGTTTGTACTTTGTACCACCATTCCTCTGCACATCCTTTATTGATGTCAGTAGAAATTCCAACAAAGAAAATCTCACAGTTTTGGTTTGTGGAAACGCAGCTGTATTTCAATGTTAGAAATATTCCGAAGCTAGTTGTTTTATTGCTTGATAATCACAGCAGCCATATTACACTTCAACTGAGTAAGTAAATTCTGTCATGAGAAAGGTATCATTTTTGTAGCCTTACGTCTCACAACTGTACACACATACTGCAGCCTCTGGACGTCAGTTTTTTTCCCCATTACAGAGTAAAATTTTCGTAAAGAAATCAACTGATTGGTTCATCAAAGTACAATTTTTGTACAAAAAACTATATCTATAAAGGTGAGAAACTGTTTTTTTGTTTTATTAATTGGAGCCGCGAAATCGAAATGTATTATTTGAAAAAACCCTTTGCTGCTGATGTTGCAGCGGCAATCGCAGCTTCTCTATCTTGTTCTGTATTATTACTGATTTGATTACTGGCGTTACCGCCCGTTGTCGTTGATACTGAAAGCACGTAAAACTAACTGTAGGAAAAATCGTCACATATTTCTGACTAGAGGTGGTAACGAAATTCACCAATGGGTTTAAGAACTCCACAACGTCTGATTTGACGAAAACATCTCGATCTTGGAGTTTAACAGGTAAATAATTGAATTAATTCAAAGAACTGTATCCATGTGTATTGTGCTTACGTGTACATTTGTTATAATAAATCTACATTTTGGACGCCATGTTGACGTACAGTTTTCACTAGATATAACTGCGCACAGTTGCAAAGAATTTGCTGCCATAAAAAAACAGGAAGCCTACCACGGAAACATCACGCTTCACGTTACGGATAGCCGACGAATGGTGCACCCAAGATTTTGGCGATTTTTAGGCATGTAATTGATAAATTTTTAATATACTTAAAAATTTCTATACGAAGCTACGCGATTTTTTGACTATTACGTAAATATTTTTATATACGTACCTAGTTTATTTTTGGACTTATATCTCATCAATATGTTCATGTTTCAGATCCCGATCGAACCCTCCCCTACGAACCATCTCTCCCTTCTCTCTACCAGAATCACCTTCCTCCCATAGAGACCATGTTGAATCCTTCAACTGCTTCGAAGAATCCTGTAGCTGCCTCAAAATTACCTTTTGTAAGATTTCGCTGTTCTGGGCCACCACAGTCCAAGTTACTGACTATATAGACACGATAAACGATGGAACTCAACTAATATGGCCAATTTGAGTCTTGATATCTAAAAGTAGGGGTACTTATTCAACTAGGTATTTATGGTGGAATTACAATTTGCAAGTTCATAAGAAGCCTTGAAGACATGAGTGCCAAAAATAATTGAATTTTCTCCTATTTAAATAAGTCATGTATTTTATTAATGTCATTTTTGTACCCATGTCTCTATGGCTAGTTTTGCCGTCCGGGAGTTTGCGCCGTTTGAAAATCCTCCAACATCTACTCCCTTAATAATGAAGACAACGGTGTCCCAATCAGAGCAAACAAAAGAAATATCCGGAAAACATCTCAATTACAGCGAAGCGGACGAATCATTGGAAGATCAACACCGCGCTTAAGAAACGAAATTGGTGCTAAACTTTCAATTATAATGTTCCTCCAATTTTTCCATCTCAACAAGAACACCCTTCATAACATTGAACTGAATATTGAATAAGAAAATCACTTCACCTCACCTATCTCTATATCGCATGCAAACAAAAAAAAAGGACGACGTCGATGTAGGTATCTTTACACAATCTACATACTCGACGAACCTCTTTTGCCTGAAGTCTGTTGTACCTACTGGTACATCATCGATAATAACTTACACTATTTCCTGAGCGGTATGTTGGAAAGGACTACTCTCTTTTACCAAGCACGTAATACACACGCCAATTTCCATAAAGCTGGAAAAAGCTCTCGAGCACTTGGCGCAAATAAAATTAATTATTATTCATTCGTTTCTTTTGAAACAGGGTAGTAAAAAAAAAGAAAGAAGAAACACAACCTCGTATTTCGAAGAATACCCTTACGTAATACGCTTCTCTGTACATTACATTCTCTGTGTGCATACCCGACAAATGAAATTTTCTTCTTTTACACTCCTGCATCACTCTATGCTTATCCTTTTTATCCGGAGTAACATCCTAATCAACCGTTTCACCGATACACCGAACAAAACAACGAAAAAAAAGAAAGAAAAGAAGAACACCAACTTGTAAATTCGGAGTAGGTAGGTGAAAAAAAAAACTTTTCTACCGCAAATTCAAAAGGAGCACTTTCATTTTGTAAAGTTTTCTGTATTCCGTGTTATTTATCGAGAAGCGTTAATGCAACAGCATCCATCATTTCCACATTTTATCCCCTCTTTCTCTCGCTATCTTTATTTTTTATATAAAAATGAAACGAACGTAGATATTAAATTATGGCTTTATTTCGACAATATTTCTATACTTATTTTCTTTTCCGATATATATAAAGGTATAAAATTGCGGAACCTTTAGAATTCAGATGGAATCTAGCGATACACACGAGTACTAGAGCAGTTTTTCAAGTACGCCGGTGTTTTGCCATTTCCTACACTGTGGAATATAAACGTAAATAGGTTGTATTATGTATAGCGTATAGCTACATGTTGTAATGAATGAGTATGCATATGCAAATACAACAAATGACAATAAAGTACTGTTTCAGCTCGTTGCTGCAGAGAGACACAGAGACAGACTGACCCTGCATCGCTGAGTCACTGGTAACATCTTCCTTAATCATCTACCTGCCTAGTCTCCACTTACTTATTTACATTAAGTTAAGTCAGTAAAGATGATTAGGTAGCGAATTCGTATTAAAAAATTATATTTTTCACTGTCTCATTTTTTTAATATATTTTCATTTTTATCGTGATGTATACTTAGATGCGAATGCGTTGACATTATTGCTTACCAATTACTAACGAAGAGATGTGAGATTAAAATGCACTCTACATTACACAGCAGACACAGACACATCCTTACAGAGTACATACAACTTCTTGCTTGTTGGTGTCTTGTTCGTTCTTATTTTCTTTTTCGTTTTTAATTCTCTATATGACTTAAAATTTTTGGTTTTTGTTTGTTTTTAAAAAAAATCTATCATTATTCACGTTTTTTATTCGTATTATTCATTTAATTTTGTTGTGTATTGAGGATTGTCTTGTGATCAAGAAGAAATTTTTTATTTTCATTATCAGTGTCGTTAATTAAAATATCTTAGATTGTGTTCGAATTATTCGTTTTTAGAGACTTAATGTTATGCAAACAAAATAGTAATATGAGATGCTCTGTTTGTAATGAATTTACTATCAATAAAACATTTGATGTGGTAGGTACACCTCAAATTATTGCATGTTGAATAGGTACACACAACTATGAGACAGGTACAAAGTTGCTTCCTGGTCAAACACTCAAGAATTTATATGAAACAGATTTATTTATGAATAATTGTAAATACACGCTTCAATCAGTTATATTTCATAATTGAGAGTATACTACTCGTTGACGCGGTGGTCCAGTGTTCTCCCTTGCATGGTATTGGCTCTTGGTGGTCGCAAGGTGCCCCACTGCTCTATTACCGAGCCGAAGTACTTACAGTCTATTTTATTTGTTGCAGGCTTAATTTGATAGAAGGCATGTCCAGAGACGACATGCGAAAGAACCTTGCATAAGCGATATAATAAAAGAAGGGAAACGTCTCAAAGGACTTGTGAAATTGAAATTCTGCCGAGACGCATATCAGCTGCTTGTCCATGAAGAGAACACAAAATTCAACGAGCAGCAGAGACATAGTGTAAGCATTTTATTTTCTATACATATTTTTTTCTTTTGGATATTATAGGCTATAATAATTGTAATGTATCAGTATATGTATTTCAATTAATTTTATTTTTCATTTTCATGCACATATTGGTGATATCACATGGGCTACACCATAATTGCACTAGAAGCAACACTTGTCTAGACTTTCATGACTACACTTTCTTGCCTGGACTTTTCAGTACCTGGGTGTTTCTGTAAGTATCAGGGAGACTTCCGAGAATTTCTACTGTAAAGGATACATAAGGAACTGTACTAGATAATTCGCGAGTGTTTTTTCCACAAAGAAGAGGGGTATGTGGATCTCTGGTGGTCATTTTTTCAATCCTCAAGCAAACTGCCAATAGTTCGTTGGGTTAGTAAAGTTTTCTGCGCTTGTAAGTTGAAAATTGTTTGCTTCTTGAAGATTTCATCAACACATCTTCAAAGTGCTGCAGTTGTCTGTATAAAATGTTTTACTGCTCTTCTTGCTGTCATTTTACACCATTCTTCAAAAAATACTGCTGCAGAAATAAAATTGACTAGTCTTTGGGTCAATAGTTTCGAGAAAGAAGTTGAAAGTTGAACTTTTTGAAAATTTTAGTTCAAGCATGGGACAATTGGTGAAAGTGGCACCAAAAAAGAAGTGGATCGATCTGCAAAACCACATTAATGGTATTGTCAGAAGTTACGAAGAATACATATGTTAAAGTATCAATTTCTAATTTCAAAAATATGAAATTTTCAGTTGTTTAGTAGAAAAATTTATTACAAATTTATTACTTAGCTAAGTAATCCTTTGTAACGTTTTTGAATATGGCCTTAAGTGGGTTTCATTTTGTTGCATAATAACACGCAATGTAGATAGATATGTTCTCAAGTTTTTTAGCTGTGAATTTAGCATTTTTTTTACGGCTTTACTTTTCCTTTGTGAATTGTGTCTTGTGCTAGTGTGATTTGAAAATAGATTTATTTCGTGATTTATTCCTTGTTTTGTAATAAAAAAATATGACTACTACGACAGAAGAAAATAATGGTATGGATAGTTCATCTGCAACTTCCTGCAGTCAGGTAAATTTAGAATAATATTATTAATTTTTAATTTTTAAAATGAAAATCCTAAAACATGTCTAACTAATATGTTCACATATGTATTACCATGATATATCACGTGTTTATGTTACCATGATGGTATTCAGTAAAGAAATTCATAGATTTTAGTAACAATGATTTGGAAAATTCTCTCAAACGTAATTGAGAAATTGGTTATTCGAGTAGATTTTTCTTCGAGGTTTTTCCATTCGGAGGAATGACCGAGACCGGCAATGCTCAAATTTCTAAAAAATATTAGATATTATTTGAGCTGTCCTTACGAGTACTTCTATTATTCTGAGCAGATTCTACTGATAGTGAGAGATCTCCACTCGCATCCACAAACTACACAATTCGAGTAGAATATTTAACCAAAATTGAATAAATACCATCGTGAAAAACCTCGGCCACACATTGCCTATCGATAGGTACACCCACTTTCCATCCATTTATCGTGGAGCATTGCGAATAAGGGCGAAGACTTGAAGAGAGACAGAAACATTAGAGAAATAGAGACTGACTACGCTATAAATTCAAATCGGTATGCGGAAGTGTACGATGTTCGAAGAGCGGTATTTTCGCTCGAATAAATTTCGATAATCGTTTGGCGTTCGCTCGAGAATCTATTCTCATTTAGTTTGCCGCTGCGGCGTGGCGTGTCAAAAATCGAATCATTTTTTTCACCGCTCCATCGCGCTTCTTTCTTCCGTTATTAGAAAAGCTGAATGAGAAAAATCCGCCGAGCCGTCGTCGCCATCGCTGCTCCAATTTTCAACCAAGAAAACGCCTCTGAAACCGAGACTGTTTTCATAATTCATTCTACACGAGCGTACAACGCGACATATCCTATTATTTCCTCTCTGGCGAGAATCTCTTCTTAAAATTCTTATTAGTTTTGCTGACATCTGCGTGTAATTTTAAAGAAGAAAAGGATAGAAATTTACACTTTCGCGATCCAGTGTTTGGTTATTGTAAGTATTCAATTCTGAACAGAATTAACAGACACTCGTTCAGGACACGCTTCTTGAGAGTGAAATTGCAGGAAAAATCAGAGTCGTGTTCTGAACGGCAGTGACAATTTTATGGATTTTTTAAAACTAAAATTAAAATTAAAAATTTGATTTTATCAAGTTGATTGGTATTTATTATTTATTACCAAAGAATTTTTTAAAATACCATTTCCAAATACAGGGTGTTCCAGAATAACCTTTCACATTTGTTTTTTTTATTACTCTGAGAGAAAAATGTTTACAAAAATTCTTTTACAACCAAAATGAAGTAGAAATATGCCGTTTTTAGACCGTATATTTGAGTTTTCATTAAAAATGAAGTTTTAAAAATTTTTCCATCGAGATATTTTCCTTCATTTTTGACACATTCAACCAAACATTTTTTCAAATTATTGAACACTTCTCTTCCAATCAGTTGCGACTCATGAACCTAGAAGCTGTTTCAGAGTCCTAGATTTATCTCGATACACTTTTGACTTGGAATAACTCCATAAAAAAAAATCGCAGGCTGAAAAGTCAGGGGATCAAGGTGGCCATTAAATTTCTGGTTCAACACGTCGACCATAACAAAATTATTTGATGACCGAAGTGCTCACGCGCTAAACATATGTGTACATCCCTGGTAGTTCCAACATGTTGGAAGGAAGTAAGTAACTCTATTACATCGCGTCTGTCTTTTAGTTTGGAACAAGAAACTCGTTTAACATTTTGCCTTACCCCTCACCGTTACTGTTTCGTTAAACACACATGGTCCCACTATACCGAATTTAGCCACGCCCAACCAAACAGTCAACTTGGCGGAGGTTTAGATGTTTCTCAAGTATTATCAACTGATTCTTTGTACACTAGAAGCGCACATTCCAATTATTCACTTCACCATTTAGATAAAAATGAGCTTCGTTACTGATGAGTAAGGAGTAAAGAGTTACAGGAACCTTTATTTTTAAAAAAGGCCTTCACAGTAAAAGCACACTGTACAGCCATCTACTTCTCCAGGGCAAAAAATAACTATTGAAACATAATTCGGCATGCTTTGGCTACCTAGAACCGCCTTTACCATTCCCCTAGCTCCACTTGAACACAGATCAGTGGTTACCAAAATGTGAAAGGTTATTCTGGAACACCCTGTATAAACACAACACTATTCTGTGTGGGTGTCAAAGAAGCAGTGTTTGTAGTTTGGACTAAACATACTGTTCATTTTGAGACCATTGAACAAAATGAGAACATGTGGGATAATATGATAGCAGGTTGTAAAGACTACTTCTATAATGCTGTGGTACCAGAGCCGCTTGGAAGATATTACACCACAAGGAAGTAGCATTGTCAAGAGAATATAGCTCAAATTGAGAAATGCCATGCTTCCAGCAGAATCCATCATTTGAGGAAGTTACGTAAACAAAAGTTACGAAACCGCGATGGATTGTATTCGAAAAGAAGTCGGAGACTCTCTTATATGGATTTCTATTGATGAATTACTAAAGTAAGTAGAGTGAAACTAAAGAACATTTTTACTACTATCTATGCATTACAATTACTCCTATAAATAATATTATTGTTTTCGTACTTAGAATCAAAATAAAGATGAGCACAAAAATAATTGATTTCTTAACAAAATCATTGACCGCAGTGAAGAGTAACGTTACAGTTGTTGAATGTGTACGTATGATTGACTGGATTCAATTTTGTACTATGTACGTAGGTAAATCATATCACAATTTTTTATTTTTATTCATTTTTTTAAATTAAGAAATGGAAAATTCAATACTTTTGAATGCATTAGAACATCCAGTAAATTGAAAGAATTATTCAACGTTTTACTGGAAATATCGCCAACCACACCACCGGTCATTCCAACATCTGAAATAAATGAAATATTATTCCCAGCTTCACTTGGGCCATTTCGCGCACCAATACAGCCAATTGGTAAGTTTTCTTTTATCATTTTTTAAAAAATTATGCTGGAAACTCAAGGTAAACGAGGAACTGTAGAAATTTCCTCTGTCTTGATTCACTACAAAGCTTTCACAAAACTACTTTCGCGAGTAAGATTGGGAATCTCAGTAACTTGCACTTGAAAATGAGAAAAAATAGGTTTCGAGTATATGAAAATGTTTCACCTCGATGCTAAAAACTACATACGAGAACATTTCACATATTCATCGGTCATCAAACTCCTCTCTATACCCAAAAATTACGCAAGAAATCGCCCAAATAAATTCAAACGAGAATTTTCCCATATCTAACGATATCCAAGACCCTAGAAACAATAAACCGACCAAAAATTCCACCATTCGCAACAACTTAGGTGAACTAGCACCGAAAACAGTATATGCAATTAAAGGAAGGCGCGGCGGTGTTATTCTACCATTATGCTAAAGGTCGATAATACCAACCACAAACCATTACACAAAGACCTCCTAGAAAAGGCAGAATGAGACTACGGTACCAAAAAAGCAAAACAGCGCGCTTATAGCCGAAGGCGAAGTTATTAAGAAATTCGCTTTAATAGCTTTTCACGCGTAAAAGAGTAAAACAACTTTTTAACGGTCCCGCGCAGCTCCCGAACCCAACAGGCTTTGCTCGCCCACCTTTTTATGTAGGTACGAGTAGGTAAGGTATATAGCAATACAGCGCACACACATACAATTACCATCGAGTAGATAACACTCGGTATAAAGGCCTCGGGTATAATCGACTAATTTGAAAAGTAGGTTTTAATTAGAAATAAAATTCGATTACGTTATGGTTTTCGTGTCTCGTTGCTGATTCTCTTGCCTTTCCAAAAGTATCTTTCGTAAGTTCAGCATCCCTTAACAAACCAAGAGGTGATAGTACGCTGTACCTAATGGTCTGTAACGCGGATGATCATTACTATCGTACAGAATTTTCACTTCTATAACCTTATTTTCTTCCATCTACATTCCATTTACCATCACATCACATACTTGGAAGAAATTTACAATTTTTATTGAGAAATTTCATGCATGAGATGAAGAAACCTTGCACGGATTAGAGTTTTGTATAAAAGGAGTATGATGATCAATTTCAAATTTTTTCACATTTTTGATTTTGTGCTCTTGCCGAATGGTTGCGCGATGTTTTTCAAAAAAAAAGGGGGGGGGGGGTTCATTTCAATCCGGAAGTTACGGTTTTCAATTTCAAGGAAGAAGAATAATATGGCTTTCTTTTCTCAAACCAATCTCCCTATTATTTGTGATAGCGTAACCACTTTTTTTTTCGCAACTAATCCGAAAACAGCTTGCGAAGTTGGCCGAAAGAAAAAGGAATGAAATATCACGTCCAGTTCCGGATCCGGACAGCGGCGCTGGCCCTAGTGGTCTGCAAGGCTCTCCCGAAATACCAGAATCGGTGGAAATACCGGAGCAAGTACCGATGGAAATACCGGAGCAGGTACCGATGGAAATACAGGAGCAAGCCGTGAGAATACCGGAGGAAGAACAAGAACGGGTGGAAGCTGCTCATGTAGTTCGGGAGAGCGTGGCAGCCAACCCTCTTGACTACCGTGATGTCGAAGGCGATAACGCTGAACACGCAGGCAACTTGGTAAGATGAAATTTATAATTATTTTAAGAAAATTAATTCATTATTGTCTATTTGCCCATTTTTTTTGTTTTAGGTGAACCCACCACCGAATGGTACGCCAACGAATGTTCAAGAATTAATGTTAGTTTGAATTTATTCATTTTTGAAGTGTCTTTGTATTTATTGATAAATAATATGAATATGTTTTGTTTCAGGTTTTGTAAGCTATGCGATCCGGTTACTCGGTACCGCGGTAAATATGCTCTTGACAACCATATTTACTTTGCCCATCCGGAGGGCATCAGCAGGCAGGTAGCCGATGATCAACATTACAAGATGTGTTACGTGTGTAGTCAGCTTTCCTCCGATATGAAAACGTACCATCTTCACTTTCGTAGTCGACACCCCTTCGACGAAACCCCACTGCATGGTGACTGGCTTCCGCAAACGAAAAGAATACAATGGAGTGGACACTTTCAACAGATGACACAGTTTCATCCAACGAAACGGTGTCATTTATGTAATTATATTTACGGAGCAGTAAGTTTCAATTTTTAAATGTTATGTAGTACTGGCCTTCATATTGTTACCTACTAATTCTTTGTTTCCTTCTCAGCATACTTATAGTTTTATTACCAATATTAGAATAAGCCCCCACCATACGAGGGACTTTAAAAAAAGGAAAATACCTTAGGTATGGAAGCACACCCAGGGAACTGAATTTTCTTGTGAAGAAGGTAATTATTTACTTATTGATTCTTACATAAGTTTTGAATAAATTAATTGAAAATTTGCATCCTCCAAACAAACCCAAGCCGATCCCTTTTCGTCGCAGAGAACGCGCACGCCTTCGCGAGACCGGTTACGCTAGGTTACGCATTGAGTGTTGTCTTAGATGTTGAGTAAGTATCAATATAGACTTAAAGTTTTAGATTTTGTGAGTATTTTTGAATAAATCTAATTTGAGCGATTTATTAGATGACAAACAATAATGTACATGAGTAAGTATCAATATAGACTTAAAGTTTTAGATTTTGTGAGTATTTTTGAATAAATCCAATTTGAGCGATTTATTAGATAAGAATTTTGAGGATAGGTGATAGATTGGTGATTTTGAATGAAAATCAAGAACTTTCATGGCCAAATCGAATTTACATGGGTGGCCATATGGCCAAGCACTTATATCTCAAAAAATGTCCTGTTATATAATTACTATTGCAATCAAAGTGATTTAGTAAGTAATGTTTCATTTTCTTCCTTTGTCTCTCAGGAAACAGTTGATGAAACCTCAATATCATTTTTGCAGAAAACTGGATTTCGAAAATGGAAACAAGAAAACTGAACAAATAAGGACAAATCAGTACTTATATATTTTTTTTCTCAACAGAATGGATGAATTTATCAGGTCCATACCTATGATTGTGTTTAAATTGCTCTCAAGAAGAAAATTCAAATTCTGCATAAACTGGGCCCATGGTTGGTAAGGACTATTCAAGCCAGAAATAAAAATCAAGGTTTGGTTGATGATTTGGAGAAGTTTTTAAAACAAAAACTGAAATCTAAGAAAGAAAAAAACCTTGCAACGCGGGAACGGGAAGTTATTGTACATATGGATACATTTCAAGAAAGAAAATTGGTACAAACAAAGCGTTTTAAAGAAGTAATATTCTAAAGTTTTCTGTTCAAAACATCAAAGAAATTATTGTTAAGTTATTGTGTAAAAATGGACTAGCATTGCGTAAATTACTAAACGCAATTGTAATGTATAAGGGATTGAACTGCAAACCTATAAATCAAGAAAATGTTCCATTTCTCATCAATGATTATGCCGAACGGATATTACTTTGAATGTTGTATTATCATAATGGTTGATATATTTCAATATTTCAGGGATGATGCTCGAGACTGCCAACCATACGAGGATAAATATTCAATTTTCCCATAATTCTAAAATGGTAATTTATACTCTTGGCGATGTTCCGGTGACTTGCGATCATACTGGTAAAAATATAAAGCGAATACTCATGGATTGCTTGAACATTTTTGATATAAAATCTTATCATATACCTATTGTCAATCACAACTGATAACGGAAGTAATGTAATAAAATCAGTTGAACTTATGAATTTACTCCAAATGGAAGAGTTCCCTGAAAGAATTGAGATCGATGACCGAACCTGTTATAACTGGCGAAGAAAAAGAAAATGTAAATAATTCTGAACATGAAAGGAATGAGAAAACTAACGAAGGTATTCTAAATACTATATAGAGAACATTCAAATCGATACAACTGAAGATTTCGAGGTTCAGAATGTCAGACGCTCTGTTCATACTCTGCAGCTTGCAGTTAAGGATGCAGTGAGTAAGTGTCCGGAAATTGTAGCGTTGTCATCAAAGCTGAATGACACTTCAAAAACTCAACGTACAGAAACGGTTCGGAATTTCATGAATGATTTGCAGTTTAAGGGATCATTCAAGCTAACTGTAGCTACAAGGTAACATTATTTTACATTTGACACGAAAAACTGTGTTGGGGGCACAATTGTGGGTGGGGAGGAAGAAGCTCCACACTCACTATGCTGATGGGCCTGAGGTTTTAAAGAGTATAAGTTTGTATAAATTTGCTAGAAATTACGAGGCTGTGCCATCTTGAACAGTTAAGACTTCAGGTAGAAACATTCAAAGCGTGAAGAGAGGGGATACAAGGAAAGATTGGACAATGTTCATAAAAATTTAAAACTTCCTTCAGAATTTCGTAGGAAACGTCGTCTAATCAGTGAATTCGAAAATTGGAAGGCGACTGAATTCAGAACTATCATTTTATATACTGGACCCGTAGTTCTCTCCTCTGTTATTCCAAGAAGGTATTAAATGTTCCATACACTCTCGTACCACGGTGGGGGGGGAAGGATTTTCAAAACTGAGACTGCGTGTTTTTTATTCTTTTTTTGTTATTAAAATGTAATTTTTCATGTATTGTAGCTGTCTCCACCTACTATTAATCGGCGAGCCCGGAATGGGGAAACCGCAGCTTTTGAATTACGCTCTGGCGTTCTGGGGTCGATGACCACGGTCCCCGGCCTGGCAATAGCTGTATTGAGATCAAAATCGGGACCCTCAATCCAGCTGCGAGTTTCATATACATATTGTAAATTAAATTTTTTCGATCTTGAAACAATATTGATGCCATTACTTTTAGGGGAGCTGGGAGCATTATGTGCTTCGAACGACGGCTTATTAACGTTCGACGAAAAACATTTTAAAGGAATTTATTATACTTACGAGAAATACTAATAATTCATTTTACAGATTCCATCTGGCGTATCAACTTCCAGCCGTGTACAGTGAAGAAGTTGACCGACTGATTGCATCGGGGTTGGTCAACTTCTACACTGACGAGCCGATTCCCTCGTACAATTTCTCTCGAGTCTGGTATAAAGGCCAATAAGGTAATTTCGAAATCAGAAAGCGAACAGATACAGGTACAATGGCGATATCTCGTCGTTCACCAGTAAGGCGCCAAATTAAAAGGTGGTTTTTTATCTTCGTTATCGATCAAGAACTGCCTCTTCTTGGTGTTGAATTCGCCTCGAAGGGACGCAGCTTTCGTGACGCGAACTGGTATCTTGGGCGATTGTTCGAATCCGATTTTTTTGATTTCGCGAAGTGGTATCGGACGATCACCGCAGTACGCCGTGAAGTTCTTTCTCAGACTGCTGACTTGATTGTGGCGTACCTTGATTCTTGGCGATTTTTTCCAACTGATGACCTGTTTCACTCCCAACGATACCATAGAAGCACGTCGAGCCGAACGCTTCATACGCTTCTTTTTCTTACCCACCATTTCGTACTTGTCAGCGTATAACTCCTGCTGCTCTTCTTCTTCTTGCTGTCTTCTGGCGATTTCATCCTCAATGGCGCGTAACTCGGCGTCGATGCTCTCGAGACGTTTGGTGTGGCGCATTTCGAACAGCTCGCGTTCTCGGATATGGGCCTTGATCCTAGCCTGCGCCTTGGTCGACAAATCGCATATACAAGGATGGATGTGCCTGACCCGTTGCTTTTTATCATCCTTTTTCTGTCGGCCATCTTTGGCACCTTTAGCGCGTCCATCGCCGCCAACGACACCTTCGTCGTCAGCACTGTCGCTCAATTCGGATGATGAACTAGCGTCATCGTCGCCACCAGCTCTTGTATCGCTATCGTCGCCTGCTTCGACTTGTTTACGAGCTTCGTTCACATCGGCCGCGACTTCGGTTAAATTTTCCGACATTCGGGGTTGCGTATCGCCTTCCAAAGCCGTTTCGACGGTTTTCACAGCCGCACGACCGCCACCATTGGTGCCACCGACACCAGCGCCAGCGCCAGCGTCAACGTTAACGTCAGCATCTGCAGAAGAATCGGCCGCCGCTGTGCCAGCTCCGTTTTGTTCTTGTTCGTCGTCGCCGTTCTCTTCGACCGGGTGGCACTCGTTCATCGAACATGGCAAATTGGCTGGCTTACGCGATTTTCGGTGGATCGCCTTGCGAGAACGCAGCTTGCATTTCGTATTCGAACTACTGGACGCTAGCAGACGCGACTTGCATTTTACGCTGCCACTGGTCGCTGTTCGATTAGTCTTACCTTGGCCTTTCATACCGGCAAGTTAGCGCGAGGTGTAATGTCGCTACGATGAAAAAAAAAATAGTTCGAAGGTGAAATCGAATTACGTTGAACTGATGGGAAAAGGCGAGCCTTCTCCTTACAACGATCGATGACGATAGATGAAAATTCCATAGTAAATTAAATCGTCTCGCGTAAACAGAGATCAGTATTGAGTACAGCTGCAAGTATCACCTTTATAAATTCATGTGATGATAAAAATTTTCATGTAAGTACCTATTTTCAAAATTTACCTAAATTTTTTGCAGCTTGATCAAACAGTCTTAGGTGTCCTTTGAGGAGGGGGTATTAGAGCTGAGGAGAGCTCTTCGCCGGTACCTGACTGAAGAGGACAGTAAAACGACAACTGTACCAGAGAATTGCCAATTGATTCGAGTGTCATAGGCTCACCAACGGCAAGGGATGGCGCAGATAAAAACGTAGAAAATCGTACTTATTTTAATTTTTGAAAAATTCATCTCGAGTTGACAAAAAATTCAAAAAAATAACAAATCGATGACACAAAATGAAATTACTCAAATTTCAATCATTCCATCGAAAATCATTAAAACAGCCAATACGCTGTGAAAACTCTCGTAAAATCAGCAAATGGCTGATGGTTGTTACCCACCATTACCTCATTCACTACCCTTTGGAATTTTCATTTTTCTCTCCTCTCATAGCACGTTATCATTGTGCGCTCTCGACACGTAACCGTGCAACTTTTTTTCCTGAGCCCAAAAGACTACCGAGGCAATCTTATTCTTTTTCGTCGTCGTCGTCATGCCAGCCATTACCATCCATTATTTACGTTTAACGACTGCTGAAACTGAAGTCTTTAAAATCCGGTTACACTATTATTATAATCTTTATTCGTGCGTTTTTTTCTCGCTCTCTCGCATCACTTTTATGGCGCTGTTTTCTTTCATATCTTCTCACACGTTTCGGCATTATCGTCTCTTTTTCACTATGTGTTCGCGTAGCAACTTCGTAATACATGCGATACGATAACACCTAGCGACAACTTTGAATGGTACTTTGGAACAACTTTTGTATTTCAGAGGCAGCAAAAAAAAGTCTCAAGTTTAGACATTACGCGGTTTTTTTCACGCTCAAACTATACGTATACTAGCTCGACCATCTGAAATGCTATTTAATATTTTGCATCGAATATAATATGTTGTTGGATGGCGATTTTCATGAGTCAAAAATGAAGCTCTTGACCGAATCACTAGAATTGGTGTAACCAAAAATGGGAAACTAATGGAGATTTCGATTCCTCGGAATCAGAGAACTTGCCAAGATATCGTCAACCAGTGCTGTCCAAACGGACGTCGTTTTCTCGTTTAATAACTGATTGTGGTGATTTCATTTTCCTTACTTGTGTTGTTTTATACCATTTTAAAAATTTACTCTATCATTGTTTAAACTCTGTACTCAGAGTTATATATTTTTATGCTGATTTTTTTTTTAAATCAGTAAATTTTTTAGCATGATTCAATCAAATTTCATTACAAATATTTTTACTTGTACCATTGATTTTTTTGTTGATATTATTTTTTGATTTACTTTTACTGAGTTTTAAAATGTCTATTATTAATTTGTTTGGAAACTATTATTTGTAAGTTTTTACATTGATTTTTTTATTGAAAACTGCTCGCCAATGTCGTTTTTAAATCTAAGGATTGTTTCAATGAAAATTTTTGTTATCAAATGAACGAACGTCTATATCATTGCTTTACCTATATTTAACTTATAATATGTACGCAGACGCACGTACGCTTTTAACCACTCAAGTGGTGGTTTAGTGAAATCCGGAATAAATCTAACTTTTCAAAGTTTTTTCATTTACCGAAGTGGGAAATTCGCGAATAATTTTAATTTTGTCAGGGATTGGTGAGTTTGAATTTTGAAGATTTTTTAGGCGGTGTAGACGATTTAATGCCTGTTTTTACTTATAATTGCTGGCGTTTGTGTGAGTAGTGTCACCAAAAAACTGGATTGTGACGTGTGCATTCCATATTTAATCGTAAAACGAAATGAAAATGATGGAAATGTTTGCGAGGATGGTCAACGATTTTTATTAATTTTTATCCCATTTTCCGAAATAATGTGCTCTAAATACGCAACTTCCTTTCTAAAAAATTCACACTTATCCGGTTGAAGCATAAGATTGTTTTTCTTTAATCGATCAAAAACAGCCTTTGAAGAAAATAATTACGTTTGGATTCTCTTAATAAGAGGAAACTTTGGCTACAAATGTCAGGACATATTTCACTTAGAAGGCGACGAATGGTCTTATACTGATGTACTCAAACACGAAATTAATACTGGAGACAGTGCTCCAATATTTGTCAAAATTATCAGTCACCTCAGAGGATGAGAGGTTGGCGTTCCATGTATATTCGGAATTCAGATTAAATCAGATGGCAGCTCTCTGGGAAGAACCGATTGACGATCGTGAAATGCAGGAAGAGCATCCCGAATATCCAAAGTAAGTTATACATAACAATTTTTTTTAATGGTTTTTTTTTGGAAATTTCTTGTGCCTCGAATGGTTGTAGGACGGGTGTCCTGATCCAAGTCCTTGAGGATAGGGTGAATGAAATTAGTGACCTTGTGCGAAATCAGCAGCTAGGTACGGACTGGCGCTGAGAGTGCAGCGTTTCGATGGAGTTTGCCTTGAGGTGGAAACTGCCCTACTGGAAAATTTCTCCAACCTCAACACGTCAATCTATGTATAACAAACGGGTCACTGCGCTGGCACGAGTCAAACCTACTTGTTGATTTTATTTTTTGGATTAACAAATTAGTAAGATTTTGTTTTGTCAGATGAAGTTTTTTTTTTGATATGCACTTTGTAAAAAAAACTCTTTTCTCATAAAAAAAAATTTATCCTCATCTAAGAGTTGTTCAAGTAATTTTTATTTTTATTTATGTTCCAAGTGTTTTATTTTATGTACCAATGGAATTTCAATTTTTGTTTTGTCCAAATTTGTAAATTCTAATCATTTTTATCACAAATTGGTGTCCTACAAGATGTTTCATCTATTATTATAAAATTTGTATCTCCTGTACTCTACAAGTGTTCACAACTAATTATTGAAAAGTGAAAAATCACTCAAGGTTTTGAATATTTGTATGTTCTGCTACTCGCGCAGATAAAGTAATGCATCGAATCGGACATAAGAAAATTGTTTTCAGATGTGGGGTATGAATTTGAAGCTTTGCATTGTAAAAATATAACTATCCTCTGCCTTACTCGGGCTCTGTAACCAAGAAAGCCGAAAGGAAATTTAATTCTATTTTCACTCTATTTACGACATGTACAACTGGTTTTAACTTCTGTTTCTCATATTTATAACTCGAACAGGAATTCGAAATCGAAACCATCGAAATTGATCTGCAGGAGAGCGACGACGGGACTCCTGCAGGATACGAGTATGTTGTAGACAAGAATGCCGGGGAAGGATGTTGTATCAGTCGAACGTTGCATTTTTTAAAATTTCATCAACATTTAAATAGTACTTATTGTTAGTGTAATATTGTAATGAATAAATATGTATACATGGGTGAGATAGTGGCTAATGTTAAATTATAAATATAATTGGTAAAATTAATATAAAAATATTTATTATACTCCTCCTGCAATTTATATGTATTATGCGTAGTAGGCGGTCTCCATACTTGTCTAGGATTTTTCTTTAGGAAGGAAGTATTTGTAAATTATTAAATGATATACAAATTGCACTTGCTTTTATGTAGTATCATTTGCTGCCAAATTCGAAACGCCGAATAGAAGACGTTTCAGAGAAATCGAAGTTACCTACAACTCACGCACCATTCATTTTGTGATTCGTTCCCTCATAGAAAATGATTCGCTTCTCAACGCTATTAGACAGTTGTGTATGACACGTTCCCCGACATCTACAAAGAAAGATATTATACTGCATTCAAAAGAAATCCCATAAATTTCCTAATACCTACAACTAAAGACGTATACTACGAGTAATATTCATTTGTGTTAAGGATTGCAGAGGACGATGTGGATTCAAGAATGTATACATGAACTTGATGCAGGTCAACCTCATATTGTTATCCAGAAATTTCGAAAAAATAAAATTTCAAGTAAGTAAGTAATTTTTCTACAATTTTGAATTTTTTTTCATCTTTTACATTGATAATACAAAAAAAAATTTTTTCTTCCTCGAACAGAGAAAAAAAATTACAAAAAATGTGTTCCTTGGACATGGGGTAGCTTTGGCATAATTTACACTCAAAATTCGAACTACTCTCACATCTCCAGACAGCAGACACACAATGACAACGATGAGCGAAATCCTAGTCAAGACACAGGGTTCGCAAAGAGGTAAAAAAAAACTAGGTGCACGCTGCTGCACGATTCACCTTGCTGGGTCCATTCGAACTCGATCCTGCAGCACGCAGCGTGTTACAGTTGAAATAGGTGGACCTCGAAGATCGCGGGGGCGTAGCTCGCAGCACGTAGAGGACGTGGTCTGAGCATCATCAAATGCTAAGTCCATCCAGGAAGCGATGCCCGACAAGCGCAACGCGACCTGCACTTCGTCAGACACGCGAAAGGGGTTTCGCGCCGCCACCACCACCACTGCCGCCGCAACGTCTGAAATTCAAACACAACCGAGGGTTGCCCACATTTTGCCCACTCTACCTTAGCCTGTTTCTATATCCATCTCACTCGCAGACCAGTACGAAGATTCGGTTCAAGGTATCTCTCTGGCTCGCTCACTCTGGTACTCTTCCTCAGAGGAGCGTCGCGACGCGCCAAAATACGCGCGGGCGCGAGCGCGAGCTTATACGAAAAAGCACAGGCAGAGAGACAGAGAAAGGACGAGCGAGAGAGACGCCGCTGTCGCGCAATATGATTATTATCATTACACGATTCGAAACTGGGTGACGTGAAAAACACCACACATACTACGGTTCGCGCGATGCAGGTCCACCAATTCGCAAGTTGAGCTTTAGTCGGTATTTCGGGTTCGAGTCGCGAACATCTAGACGAAAGCGTGCGCTTTTTCATCACAGACGGCGGCGTCGTCAAAGTTTACGTTACGTACGTATCGAAATACCCTCATTCGTTATTTCGTCAGACAAAACGTGGTTTTTTTTTCTTTCTTTTCTAAATGATGGAAAAATAATAACATTTTTGATCACGTGTGCGCGAAATTTTTACTGGAATAATTTATCAATTATTTTTCAATCATTAATTTTTCAACAAATTTTTTATTTCGTCCAAAAATTACGATTGATTTGATGTGACGTGCGTTTGGAATTGTTTTCAAAAATCGGTTTTCGCGAGTTGAATTACTTAATTTTTTTCAAAAAATATCACAATTTTTTTCATTTTTTAAAAAATTATTCTACAATTTTCAAAATTTCAAGTGTTAGGTTATAAGCTAAAATATCTACTATTTTTCGTGCTTTAGAAAATTGTATTGCTGTTTTATTCGAAATATTGTAGCATTTCTTTTCAATTTCAAGAATTAATTTTAAGCTAGTTTTCAGGAGAAAAAAATTCTATGCATCAAAATACTGAAATTGTCAGTTTTTTCTTATTGGTATGATTTTTCAAACAAAAAAATCCAATTTCCAATTTTAAAATTTTTTTACTGCTTTAAACTTAATGTTTTAGTTGCAGCGATTTTTTCAGTAGAATTAAAAAAAATTGTATATGCTTCAAACATTAATTTTGTTTCAATTTTTCTCACTGTAGCAATTTTTTCAGCAATAAGGAGTTGATTTCAAGCCAGAAAATGTTATTATGCCGGTAATTGAGAGGAGTCTGTCTCATTCATCAACGAGTCTGAGTATACTGGAAATTTAATTTCTCAAGAGGGTTCACCAATATCAAGAAACAATTTTCATGGCTAAGAAAATTGATGAAATGGAGGGGAGCATAACAACCTGAGTTGAAAATTGAACAGAAAACTTGGTCAAGATGGGCTCAGCAGAGTAAAAAATTAAAAATTTCATCATTCGTAAAAAAATGCTCTAAAATTTAAAAAATCGTGGGATTTCCAGTAAAATTGATGAATTTTCTGAAAATATTCTGAGAAAACAACATAATACTTTTTAGCTTGACCCACTGATCGTATTCTAATATCACAGAATCAGAAACCATAGATCAGTTCAAATCTATTCCAAAAAAAGAGCAAAAAATTGAACCTCTGTCGACTCTTTTCAAAAGATACAGACTCCTCTAAATTCCACGCTTGAAAATTTATATGTTCGTATTATTCTCGTACATATTTTTCCTGCTTTAGAAATATAAATAATCTTAAGCATTAATGTATACGCCTGAAAAATCGAGCCACTAATTTTCAACATCGAATTCAATTCAATCCTCTTCACATAAAAACCACTTCCTCCTGCCCTCTCCTCCTCCTTCTCCATACAACTACACATAACCCACTCCCTATATTATATTTCCTTTTTTTCTCTTTAATATCCTAAAAGCATCGTACAAACTCGAGCCAAAAAAATTTCCCCAAAACACACTACCAATTTCGAAAATTACATAACCTGCTCCTTCACTCCATCCATATCCCATTCTGCGTTTCGAACAAAGACATCAATGACGCGTAACCGGCAAATGGATTAGCCGCCACACATCGAATTCGTATACATGGGACGCGAAATCTCGACCAACACGAGCACACTGATGTCATTATCATACATCGTATCTCATTCTACGAGTATACTCGTGTGTAAAAGCTTAGTGGGCCTCGCGAATTCGCCAAAAAATTAAAAAAAAAAAAAGAAAGAGAGAAATCATCACAAACAAAACAACACTTTTTCTACTCTCTGGCGATGAGCTAAATTTAGCCAGTCGAGTGTTTATATATGGAACGGTCGCACACGCGGTTTCAGTATCGAGAATATAAATACCATTCATTTTGTTTCATTTTTTGACTCTCTTCGCCCCCTTCGACTCATCGTTTGACAATTTTTTTCAAGGCGAAAACATTGTCCTACTAAATACCTACTCATCGCTAAACAGATCTTTCCTTAGACGAACGAGTCGATTAGTTCGAAATATGAAATACGTACACTCATCCGAGATCATAACCGAAGTACATACGATGAAAGAGTGAAGACTGAAGAGAACCCCTCGACGACCTTTTTTTTCAATTTTCGTTTTCTTTATCGTTATGTAATCGAGTTTCCGAACCATATTATGTTGGTATATTTGTGCTTGCTCGCGATCGTCGTCGTCGTCGTGAACAGAAGCAGATGAATGAAAGCGAGAAACGAAGCGAAAAGAGAGCAAAATTTCCTTGAAAAGTATACGATATCGCGATGTAAAGAAGCTGAATTGAAAGAGTGAGAGAAGGGTGAAAGTTTCTCCCCAGTTTTGGCCTCGCTTCTTTTCAAAACGACGAAATATTTTATTTCATATCGAGTCGTAAAAATATCGAATAAACCGTTCCTTTTCCTTCTTTTGGGCTCTTGCTCCTCATTTCGTTGTTTATTATCGCGAAATGCTCGCCGCCGAATCGAGCCGGCGACATCTCTATCACAGACAAATTGCGAATACATCATTCGCAGTCCAACTTGGATCCCTCTATCTTACAAAGTTTGGCTCGTATATGGTTTCTTCCGATGTTTGATCGTTCGAGAGATGAAATAATACTAAGGATCATTTCATCAGGCGCATCATGAGAAGATAAGTAGGCCCGACTGAATGAAAAAAATCAAGGAAAATGGGGGAGGGGATGGAACAATTTCAAAATCAAGCCCTGAAAAAATTTTTAATACCACTTCCTATTCAGATCTTCTCAACTTCGGAAAAATATTCTCAAAAATAACCAAAATATTCGAAAACGTCACCTCAGCTTCAAAATGCCGATTCCAATTTACGGTTTATTCGATTTTATTTGATTAGACACACGAGAAAAGGTTGCTTTTGCCCGACAGTTTCATTTTGTATTCGCAAACGAATCAAAATTCCGAAATTCCAACGCCAAAACGAACACGAACGAGTAAAGAAAGACAGCCAGCGAGACATTCGAGAGGAGAGCCGTCAAAAGAAGAAAACTTGTACTCGGTTGTTCGATTCTTCTCGCGTAACATACGGTAAAATTAATTTTCCCAACTTTTAACGGCAGCACGACGGAAAATTTCGCCGCCTTCAGCGATAAAATTACTTTCTGCTTCTTTCGATGTGTCGTAGTATGTCGTTCGGTGTGCCTTTTTGACTTTCTGCGTTTCCCTTCCCTTGCTTCCATACTTCCTTTTCAATGGTTTTGTAATAGAAAACGGTGAATTAAATTAAGCTCGACAGGCGATAAGTACCGAGATTGCGTTTGGCTTTAGTTGGTTGAATGCGGTCCAAGTTTACAAGTAAATTTTTTATTTGGTCCCCTTTAACCAGCTGTAGCCGATCACTGAACGTATATTATGGAGAATATTGCGCCGCAGCACAGCACAGCAGGTCCTTCCAAAACAGACACTAAATACTGTGGAGACCAAAACCAGTAATTTTTCCTCGCCACGAACACCACATTTGGCTCGAAAACTTCGTCAAGGAGAACGCCACCTATCCAGTCATCAATTTAACCAACTCTGGCGGATCGGAAAATAGGACCGAAATAATTCAGGTAAATATAATTTTTCTTTCATTCGCAAACGTCTTTAATTTATGCTTTGAAAAATTCACTTACACGTAATTATCGTTGACGTGACGTTTAAATTGAATTTTTCTCATCGAAAAGTATACTGGAATTTTCAACATTGTCGTCGTTGTCATCGCATCAAATTGACACGGTGCTTTTTTCCTGCCCCTTTCGCTCATCATTTTACACGATAGCGACAAATTAGTCCCCTTGTCAAATTTATCTGCCTGTGAAATCTTCTCTTGGCGAATTTCTTCTTTCAGATCATCAAGGCTAAAATATAATACCTCATTTCACTCTCCCAACGCTCGTAAACTTTTCCATCGTGTAAAAAAAATTCTTCGAAAATTTTCCAACAGCAGCCGCGGAATTGTCGCAGTAATTGACACAGGGCGATGAAAAAAAAATAAACCAAACTTTAATCCCTGGGAGATTTCAGTGCGCCAATTCAACTGGCCAAATGAGTAAAATCATTCGATATCCCTTGACAATATTAAGAAGTTTTCGGCCGATTTCGCATCACCGCCTTCGTCGTCGTCCCGACACCGGGTATTTATATGGCCCCCCTCTTACCTCACTGACCACCTTGAGGCTTAATTTCGTCGAACAAAACATAGCACCGTTGAAAGCTGAAACTAGTAACTCGAATGGCAAGAATATCTACCAAATTCACGAGCTTCTCTCTTTCCTTTTTAGTACGCATCAAATGAACCAACGCAATTCGTGAGCAGAACGGTGCTATTTTTTCTTCTTCTTTGGCTTTTATCTGACATATACTCGTACGTTGGTTTGGTACACAACTCGAGTCAAAACTTCGTTAAGAGTTCTCACAACTCATAGGTATCCCTATCCCCATCGTACCTAAGAGAAAAGTATACCTACCTACGCAAGAAAGGAAAGAAAAAAGTTTGCAGAATGGTTTTAAAAAAGCTTTTTATGACCGTTCGAATGATGTATTTTTTCACCTTTAGCCTTTTACCCTGTGTACTAGAATTTCGGCAGATTACTCCGCCGAGAATGACCAAATAATATCATCAATCTAAACCGCATACAATGGGTATCTTTTTCCTTTTTTTCCTTCTTTTGCGTCTTCGCCACTACAATCACATACTATACGACCAATATTGCGGAAACAAATAAACTCGAAGAATTGAAAACTTCGTCGAATTGGAAAAAAATTGACACACGGTGACGAAAGCGAAAGAAAAAAAGAAATGAATGAATGAACGAAAGAAAGAAGAAGAAGGAAAAAAGGACGAGCATTTTCATCATCTATGAATTGCCCTTAGGTGACTTGACAATAATTAATCGATTTCGCTAACTTTTTCATCTCGATCTACCAAAGTCCCCCTGAAACATTGCGAAAATGAAATAACTAACTGAGAAATCTCTCGATAGAATTGATGAAATTCGATCTAAATCTATCATCATTTGCAATCGAGAAAGGAATAATTTTTATATACTTCTGTAGCTATTGCTTTGCTTTTTAATCCACAGTATAGGTATTTGAAATTTTTGATAATTTTACCAAAATTTTATCGTAATCAATTATATAAACATCGCATAATTTGATTTTAACATGGACATGTTTTTCAGGCGGGGGCCATTCCGAAATTTGCGTACGCTATTGCATCACGCTGACTTTTGAAAATTTAACAAGAAAATTCATTGATTTTCTAACATGCAATTCTTTTGTAAAATCACGATGAATTTTTGGCATTATGTAAGACTTTAGGAGGCGTAAAAAATTCTCAGGCATGAACTTTTGATATCATAGTCAGGGCAAATTTTTGTTTGAAACTTTTCAAATTTTGTCTGACCCTCGACATACTTATAATGTCGTTTTTTAAGAACTCTGAAGAAAATAATACATATTTTCAATATTCGGAGTATACTTATCTGATTTAATAATATTTTGTATCGCTTTTGAGAACTTTTGAAAAAATTCCAATTTGTAAATTCTCAAGATTTAAGTGAGATATTAAAAATTTTTTTTGTAAAATTTGATCAGGTTTCAGTTTATTTGAAGTACATAAGCCAATTTTAGAATATTTGGTCAGACTTTCGGGAACTTGAAAAAAATGCCATTGAATTTTTGACATTGATAAGTAGGACTTTTAAAAACGCAGAAAAAAATAACCACGTCTGCATGGTAGTTCCTGCAGACTGCTTTCCTCTGTATAAGAAATTCTATACTCTGACAATAGGAGTTCCTACCATCATTCAGAGATTTCCTACATCATTTCACAAATGCTGCAAAACTCTCTTGATCCAATTATTTTTAAATTAATGTTTTTCTCGTGTTTAAATTTTTAATATGAAGAGTGCAATTTATGTATCTATTTTATTTCTTTTCATTTTATATTTATTGTTGTTCTATCTATTTTGAAAACTGTTGCAGCTTATTTTGCTATTTTAATTTTCGGTTTCTTTTCCATCATATTTTCCCTTCCAAACGGGCTTTTTCAAACTTTTTTTTAAGTATGATTTGTTTTTGATTTGTAAACTGCATTTTTCCAAATCACTCTAGTGAATATTTTTGTGATTCTTATAAAATATTTATGAGCATTTCGTTGAAATTTTTGCGAAAGTAATCATCAGAAATGGGTATACAGTCTCCTCTCCCAGGAAAGTTTCAAATCATGGATATGTATTTTACCAAAATCAACTGAATGTTTAAAATTTCGAGTGAAAAAAAATTTTCACAAAATATCATTTTTGATAGATCTTGAAAGAACCCAGTAAATAAGTACAACAAAGTATCCAGAATGATGTTCTGACATTTCACCCGAGTTTTTTTTTATTCGAAATTTTATAAAACGTTTAGATGACCTTAGCAAAATACATATCCATGATCAGAAACTTTCTTTGTAGAGGAGACTACACCCATTTTTACTGATTGCTTCCGCAAAAATGTCAACGAAATGCTCATAAATGTTTACAAGAAACGTGAAAACATTCACTTAAATTGGAGAAATGCACAGTTTACAAAACAAAAACAAAATCCCAAGTATTTAAAAAAAAAACAAAAAGTTTCAAAAAGCCCGTTTTCCGTTTCCAATAGAAAAAAAAAATAGAGCCATACGAGATGAAAATTGCAAAATAAGCAGCAATAATATCTAACAAGAGTATTTTAAAGTACCTGTGACGTACATACGCGAAAACTATATGTTCCGGTACCCCTCAACTATCATCCGAGCGCGAAACCATATACATATGAGGATTACGATGCTGCGAAAACTTCTCGTCGAAGAAATATTTTGTAAGTAATTTTTTTTTTCAACCTGACGAAGTCATTGCCTGCCGGAAGTGTCACCTAATGCTTCGATTTGCAATAAGTACATTATTTACCTAAGTTGACCCTCGCAAAGACATTTTACAAACGCCAATTAGCATACTACAATATCTTCTGCATCACCGATTACGAAACTACACATCTTTATTTTTATTCATGGAATGAAACAGAGGGAAACCGAGGCACAGTCGAAATATCTTCGGCGTTACTCCATCATCTTAATGAGCATAAAGGTAGTTGACCTGCTGACACTATAAGCTCCGCTTATTCTGTGATGGCTGCGCTGGTCAAAATAAGAACCAACATAAATTTGTGATGCACAGTTTGAGTCTGTGGCCCGCGAGAGAAGCTCCTCAAAGTATTAACCAAATTACGATTTACTTTCCTGTCCGAGGACATTCTTTTCTACCAGTGGATCGATCATTTGGCATGGTTGAAACTAAACTGATAAAAATTCAAGAGGTAGGTATTGTTGCCGGAAGAATATTTTGAAGTGTATTCAAAGTTTCGTATCGTTATTGGACGAAAAGATGAAGAGCGTGAGGTACCTGAATCAGAAGACATCACGATTGAGTCTAGCGAGCCCTACGTACATGAGCACAATGGAAAGATCGAAAGGTACAACAGAACGTTAGTTGAGAAAAACGCGAGCATTTTTATTCGAGGCAAAGATGCCCACCAAATTTGAGCACCCCAACCCTTGCAGGGGGCAAATACAAATGCCCAATCGTCTTATTCGTTTGATGATTTCCCACCCCAGATAGTGTTCCTCACAACACATTTGAAAGATGTTCAACTTTTAAATACCTACTTAGTGTTATCTGAGGGAATCTCCGGTTTATGCATAATCTAACTCGTTTATCACGAAACATATTCATTCTCCATCACAAGTTGCGAATCAGTTTTTTCTGAAAGAATCAAATTTTGATATTGAATTAATAATTGCCAATTCATCATTTGAAGAGTGATATTCCAAAACTCGCTTTGTCCATTTTTATCAAAGTTGGGTTTTCAGTGGTACTTGGTAGATGAAGTATTAACTCACATTCCTACATCATCAACCTACCAAAATGAGGTGTTAAACGCACCTAAATAGCCAATTCACTAAAAATTAAAAAAAAAATAATGTTCCAAAACGCGCTTTGTCCATTGTTATTGAAATTTTTTTCAGCAGTATTTAGTGGATGAAATGTATACCTACACTCCTACTTCATAAATCCACCCAAATAAAGTGCTAAACTCGCCTAAAAAGCCAATTTACCCGTTTAAAGGGAAACTGTTTTTCCTCTCTCCTGAAAAGTTGTGAAAATGGACAAAGCGAGTTTTGGAATATCACTCTTCATTATTGGTATGAATATAATTAATTTTTTGTTATTTTCATTTTTTTAAATAAAAAATTTAATTTTATTTGCATAAATTTTTCAATCATAGATTAAATTTAATAATAATATTTTTTTAAAGGTTACTATAAATCAACTACTCAACCAGGTGCTGATGATGAAAAGAAGTTCCTTACTAGTAATTTCACCACTTTCAATAAATTAACTACTCAACCAGGTGCTGATGATGAAAAGAAGTTGCATACTAGTGATTTCACCACTATCAATAAATCAGCTACTGAACCAGGTTCTAATGATTGAAATATTACTAAAAAAAGCACCAACAAAGATCTCACGTCAGTCAATCAACAGCATAGGTTACATTTGACCAACTTCTGTACGTAAAGGTGAAGAACACAATCAAAATTTGAACACAGATTTTCATTATTTTTTTTTTTTGAAAACTTCGACAGCTCGCCAGGAAAAATTCTCACATCACAACGAAATAATTTAATGGAGTCCGATGTTCTGTGGGTTTCCGGTTTCGAGAAGCGCGAAAATTTGTCTATGTGAGCTATCGGAGTTGTTCAAATAAGAGAATGGAAAGATGTGTTTTTGAGGATGACATTCAAGTTTTCCTTCGGGAAACCTATAAAAACTAGAGGAGAAACCAATCGGTAAAATTAGCAGGCGATGAAATTACACTAAAAATTTCTAGGGTATTAATTTTAATCTATTATTTCATCAGGATCTTGAAATTTAATTTTGGAAATCTACAGAAGCCTCATTCTTTTTGAAGAAATTCTTATAATCGATGCTTTTTACAACTCCTCGATCACTTGGCTTTCATTTTCGAGGTTTAAATAATTTCTATTTGAATTCATTTCTAACGCCAATTTCTTGGTAATTGTATTTGCTATTTATAATTTCCAAATTACACGAATGTCTTAATTTTTTGTTTTTCTATTCTTTTCAGGTATCGAGCTTAATCTTAGTTAGTTTAGTGGATTTGCCAGCTGCAATGACAATAATACTTTTTCCGGTGGCAAATTCATCTTTGTCGTTAATAACCGGATATAGCAGCAACCGCAATCTACTCCATTCTTCAAGAAGTGTCCGGTGGAGCTGTTGAGTACGGCATACAAACTGGCACCCGAGACGATCTCGGGATTGCAAAAATAAAATTTGTTATACTAAGACGAAGAGATGTTGAGATAGGTACTATCTCAACCATTACAATTATGCGAATGACGTCGCGTCGCTCTGGTTGATGAGACCTATTGTTTATGGTTATTCTTGATATAACCATGGATTTGTGAGTTGGCGGCGCGAAGTAATGAAGAGTAGGAATCTACGTCAACAAAATTTGATCATGCGCTGCCTATTTTAATCCCAATATGTTTAGGATAGATCAAGTAGGTAATCTCTGATTTTTCTTCTACCTTCGAAAAAAAATTCAAGTAACTTTGTTCAGTTTAAGAAAAAAATATGCAGGTATCAAAAAATTTAACCCTATAGCCAACTTTGACTACAATAGAGTACTTCATAATCAAAGATCGCCCATAACTTCACATCTTTGATACATTTCATATTTTTCCTCCAGCCTCCAGCCGAAGTTGAATTGAGAACCAGTTGACCTACATTTCCACCTATTCTCGCGAGCCGACGACGACGAATCACTCGCAGGTAAACCAGGTAATCACAGGTATTGGACAGATACACCTGCCATCACGAAAATAGAACCGGTTCGCATTAAAAAATGGCGCTAATAATCCCACTACAGGCGATTTATTGGTCAACGGTAGAATAAAACCGCTCGATTGGCGGCTTGTTTACGCTTCCACGATGGTTTGAGTAAATCGTATTTTCACGCTTCCATTCCATTCAAAATGAACGAGCTGGAGAAAAATTTTGTGCATATATCGCGTTTCTCCCCCACCTCTTCTCCTCGACAGCCTTACATTAACGGCTGAAATAAATCTGCTCGCCTTGGAAAATCCCAAAACAGCGAAATGCTTTTTTATGGGTGCAATTTATGCGTATGAACCGGTATTATACCCAGATCGCGTATAGTACTTATTAGGGGCATGAGAATAAAAAAATAGAAAATAAAAAAAAAAACAGCAACGCCAAAACGAAAAACGAGTAAATAAAACGAACATATTTCATATAAGGGCCGAGTCCTATGCGCGAAGCTTTTATTACGATGAATTTTACTCTCGTTGGGAGAGTTTTTAACATGGCGACCGCTTTGCTCGCGGATATACCGACCAAAGACCTTTTTGGCTTTAAACGGTTCGTATAATTTTGACCCTTTTTCTTTACCATAGGTAGTATATTCGTTCATTGTGTTGTTTTTCGTTTTTTTTTTTTTTTATCTCTCTCTCCTAACACATGAACTTGTTAAATGCCCTTAAGGGTGTCTGTGTGCAGCGAATTTATCGCGCGCGTTGTTTTCCAAACGATCGAAAGATTCGCACGGAGATAATGGCGATGGAATTTGGAGGATTTTTGTCGTCGTCCACCAAAAGCGACATTTTTTCCGCGAGTATTTCCACCGAATTTATTTCGAGGGAAAAAAATGCACGGTAGAACTAAAAGCGAAAAAAAAAACAACCAAAATGGAAGATGAAAGGTGAAAACACACACGTGGTATAAAGCTCTTCTTGTTTCAAAGGTCAAATGAAATTAACGCGCGCGGATTCGATATCGCACCGCGCGAAAAGGTCGTCCATCGTATACCATTGTGACGTCATAATTGATATTTTACAAGTTCTGTAGGAATTTGATCTTATTGTCTGTATATCCAACAGTATAAGTGCGGGGCACAAACACACAACCGTACAAAGGAGAGCGGATCGGGGGAGTAAATTCGAGCGTAGGCTTTTTCTCTTCGTGAGCGACGCGAAATTAAAAACTCTCTGCTGTAAAAGGAACCCTTTTTTTTCTTTATTTTTTCGCCGACGACGAGAACCTCATATTTTTTTTGTTCGACTGGTAATGAACCATTTTTCAGCACTCGTATAACTTCTCGATAGCCTTATGGTGTTTATCGATGTTAAGCTGCGTTTTCGCGCAACTTGTACCTGACCTTTTTTCTACGTATACCATATACCGGCTCTTTGTTCCTTCCGTATATAGGGGTTATTGATGGAAAGAGATGGACGAAACAAAAGCTCGGGGGAGGAGGGAGTCGAAAAAAAGCGACGTTTGTGTTATACGTACTACGGTAGGTAGGTTTTTATTTGGCGTATATATTTTTGATGCTATTTTATATGTTAGCTTCTTTTTTTTTCTGCTGCCTGTTTGGCTTTCTTTCATTCACTCGTGTTTGTTTGTGCTTTTTCACGTTCATTCGTATAATATCTTTCTACCTACGCGACGATTCTCTCTCTGTCTTTTCTCCGGTTAGAAGAAACGAGCTGATGTTTGTATTTGGGTAAAAGCTAAGCGCAGAAATTCACCTAGAATTTATTTATGTAAATATATGAACAATTTATTGTGGAATGTGTACGTACAGCCGAGTCCAACGGGTTCGTTTCACCCCTATAGTTTTATACAAGGTAAAGTATGCGGCTCCAGCCGACAGAATGTTACGTTAGCGGCAAAAAAAAAATATTTCGTTGTGTAACGACGAAATAGAGTAAAAGAAAGAAAAACACACACACTGCAGGAAAAAAAAGATGAAAAACACGACGACGCAATGAATGAAAAATACAATTCGAGTGCAGAGTGCAGAAAATGAAGTATAAAAAAAAAGACAGAGAAAATGAAAACTCATTCGACGATGTAGTGCTACTACGACGAACGAGGATATGAGATACTTTTTTTTTTTGCTACAACGACGTTCAAGTTGTAAAAATTTTACGAGGATTAAACAACGTTAATATAAAGTGTAATTTGTTAGCGTTCATTTTAGTATTATTATTTTTTTTATACGTATCGAAGGAAAATTAACTCGATTTTATTCCTCGAGAATGAGGTTGTTCTTTTTTTGCTGTTGTTACTACTGACAAATGGGTCGGTGATGGGACGAGAACGAGGATAGGGGTAATTTCTTGGAGAAATTTTAGCAGGCGTGGTGTTTCACGTTGTTTCACTTCGGAAGGTTGGTTTTTTCTTCATGACTCGTAATGTAATAATTTTCGTTAGTGTTGAGTAGAGTGGGCTATCGTCTTGTTTTTTTTTTTTTTTTTTTTTTTTGTAAAATTGGAGGGAATTGATAAAAGTTGTGAGAGGATCTCAAAAGATGGCAGGAAAAATTTTGGATCTCTGACTGGAACCACAATTTTCTACGCGCAGGGAGTTCAAATTTTAAAATTTACATTGAAATTTTAAAAAACTCGAAATGTTTTTGATTATACCGATTAAGCTTTTCAAACTTTGAAACATGCTTTAATAACTAAACCTGTACTAGGAATCTATAATGAGCCACTTGAAACAATAGTGTAAACTGATGCCTCAGAAATTGCAATAGGAGGTATCATTTCCCAAAAAAATGAAATTACCAATAAAATTCACCCAATAGCATTTTTTAGTAGAAAATTACGACCACGTCAGAAAAAACTTTATACTTATGACCTAGAATTAACAGCATAAACTGAAACAATTCAACATTTTAGAGATTACTGTTTTAGTAAATATTTTACTGTATACACAGACCACTAGCCCTTAATACATTACAAAAATCCAAAAGATCCAAATTCGAGAATAGGTTAACTCATAAATTATCAGGATTTGAATTTCAAAATTATGCATAAATTAGGAAAAACAAATACTGTTCCAGATTATTTGAGCCTAGAATGAACTCTAAATTTTTCACTGGAGCAATTGAAAGATAATTTCTATAAAAAACTCATTTCCATTGAAAATAATAAACCTGACAAAATTCCCAAAAAACAGCTCTCAAAATTTCAAAAAATTAGCCGAAGATACATTCTGAATAGAGAAGGAATTTTTGAATTGAAACACCCTAAAAATAATTCAATAGCTATCCCCTCCCATTTAACAGAAAAAATCATTTCAGCCTATCATGATAAAACTATCGGAGGAGGACATTTTGGAATCAAAAAAACTGCTGAAAAATTACAAAATAAATTTCATTGGCCATATTCGATCAAAGATGTTGAAAAATCGTGCATAAAATCTTGTCATGAATGTAAAATTAGAAAAAGAAAACCAGGACTAAAACTAGGCTTATTAAAACCAATCTAAGTACCAGAATGTGACCCACTATCACCGTTGGAATCAACTGAAGAAAATTCTTACATACTTGCAGGAACTTGTAAGGCAATCAAATTAGCCTTTGCTAAAGCAACAAAATCAGCAGATGCTGCAAATGTAAATAAATTTATTTGCAATATATTAATTTGCCAATGTGGGTGTCCCATGAAAATTCCTTCTGACAATGAAAAACATTTTAATAACAGAGAATTCAAAGAATTTTGTGAAAATATTGGATCAATTATTCAGTCTTCCAATTAGTTTAGACCTAAGCTAATATTCCGCGTTTTAATGTACCTTTTAAAGTAAATCTTTTGTGCTTTATTTATCAAAGGATGTGTAAAAACGAAGTCTTAATTCATTATCAGGTAAGTCATCGCAATTGTTTTTTTTTTTTCGAATTTTCGTCATTCAGTACATTTACATACCATATTTTTCTTCGTTTTTGTACAGTTGTTGATTATCATTTTCGACCCTAATTTGAATTATTAATTGATTGAAAATGAAAAACTTTGCTTCTATATTTTTTTCACATTTCGAGAGATTTTGCATGACTTACAAAAAAAGTTCGATTTTGAACACATTAAAAAATTGGAAAATTTTCACAAATGCTGTTCCTACTCTCTAAATTTGAAACAGTCAATTTCACTGCTTAGCAGTCACGACATTTTTCATTTTCAATATAAATTTCAAAATTTGAAATCACATTAGAAAAGTGATGGTACAAGTCAGCGTTCCGAAAATTTTCCTGGCAGCGTTTTGAGATCCTCCCACAACTTTACGTACCTATATGGTAGTATTCCCTCCAATTTTCCTCCAAAAGAAAAGTCAACGATTACTCATTTTTGTGCTGAAACACCCAAAATACGGGTGCTAGAGCTGGATGTCAAGTCGAAGGTAAACATGTATTCATTTACCAAACGATAAGAGATAATTATTTTCGAGAAATACATAAAAAAGAACAATTTTTGCACCAAACAAAATGACACCAGCGAATGGATTTTAGGCTAAATTGGATATGGATACCTCTTGGAGCATCCGTGATCAATATTGTGTTTTTTTTTTCAAAAACTGACGACCATGTTGAAGCACCACTTCATCATTACGAGTATTTTTGCAAAACTCGTGCAATTGTACATAGAACGAGCTAACGACTCACTTAAGGAACGCCATCATTGGCAACTACCCCAATTCGCTGCTTTGAAGGAAGAAATTCGCCAAGACGATGAACGTAAAGTAAGCTCAGCAGAGGAACACGATGGGGGTGGGAAGAGGGACTGGTGGCGGATTTCGCCTCGTTTTCGAGTCGATTAATCGTGCGAAAGAAATAAAAGCGTCGGGGTTTCGCGGCTGCGGCCGCGACCGCCGCTGCTACCGCCACCGCATCTTCATTACCGTTATTTAATAATCCCATTGAGAAAATTATCTGGAAAGGAAATTTCACCCCGTATCGCGTTTCCGTCTTTATGTGTTATGCCGGCGAAAATCTTTTATCTTCTTGTAGCGTGTGCTATGTAGAGAAAATTGGGAGACGTGTAGAAATGAAAAAGGGGTACGATGAGCAAGAGGTAGGTGAGGGTCTCGGACGATACGTTTTTTCGGTGCGTTCCTCTGTCTGTCTGTGTACACTGTACACGACATACTGAAAGACGTGTTACAATTATACTACTATATGTGGCGTATTTATATTGCGTTAATGCAGCACGCTATTCCACGATGGCAAAACTACATACATCTATCTATGTACGTATAAGCTCGATAGAAAGAGCCATGATGGGTAATGGAGTGCAGGGTGAAGAAGACAAGTGAGCGATCTAGCCAGCTAGTATAGGGAACGAGCGAACACTCGCGAACGACCGTCGAAGGAGGCGTTTTTACGAGTATTGTAAACGACGTTAATAAAATTGCATAACCGTATCGTATGAAGGCGGCGTGCCGGCGGTTTCGCGTCTGGGTTACGATAAGTGTACGATAATGCGGCAATAATTGCGGAGCGAAGGAGGCTATCGTCACGTTATTCTTTTACACCATCGGTATCGTTCAGATAGAGGAACGCGAGCGAGGTGATAGAAAGAGGTACCACCTTAAGATGTATGTGCGGGTTCTCGTTTTATGTACATAATTAGCGGCGTTAAAATCGAGTGGAGTGATAATGGCGTTGTTAGCGGAATAGGCGAGGTTCGAGTTGAAGTTTCCTCTTTTTCTTTTTTCTTTCGCTCGGATTTTTTCCCGTGTTCCTGTTCTGCTTTTTTTATTCACCTTCCCCACCACCACTCGATAGTACACGTCGTCGTTAATTACAGGTGAAGGGTCCTAAGGTAAATTTACGATCATTATCTCGCGTTTCGAGGTGGTATACGTTGTTGTTGTGTGAAGGTGGCAGTGAGTATTTTTTCATTTCAAAGGGTGAGATCGAATTTTTCGTGCGACGACAGCGTAGGAGAAAGGGGAATACGTGCTGAGCCCGCGACGCAGTTAGTTCGAGGTCGTAGGAATAATCAATGATGGCAATTCGGTTCGTTCTTTTGGGAATTGCGATTAAACATTCTAGCGATCATGAAATCCGAAATGTGAACATGGCATAAAATAACCATTCATGGCGATAGAAGAGCATAAGACCGATCGATTTTGCGTATGCAACCAAACCCAAGAATTTGAAAGGAAAGTAGGTACTGGTACACTTCAAGTTGACTAGCCGAATTGGCGAATAGTCGCAAGTTCAGGCAAAACTATCATCTGATGCAATGTGTATGATAAAAATATGGGCGGAATAGATAAGGCGGATCAACTGACATCAACTACACTTCACCCAAGAAGACCAAAAGAAAGCAAAACTGAAGAAGATTTTCATCTTTAAAGTACCAATCAAGTGTTCGAATTAGGATGGATTTTGGGAGAAAAAATGGCGTAAGGATCTTAACAAAAATTCAGTAGGAACTTTCGTTTTGAATTGAAAGGTTCTCAAAGAAAAATTACAGCTCTGGAGGTGCCCCTGGAATAGAGATTCAAGATCTCGAAAAGGAAGCATTTTTGAAAAATTGTTTTATTCGTTGCAGCCCCTTCCCAGCCTGTACTGGGGAAAAGGCCAACTCCAAAAGTTGGTGTATTGAGATTCTGCATCGAACTAGGCCGTTACCATCATATCCTAGACCACTTTTAGAGTCCTACTCAACGGTTGAAAATTTGCAAATTGCTCATTTTTGAGTGAATTCGAGTTTTGAAAATTTTTTCTTCCCAAATATTTTGCATCAATGTTGTTGAAACCTCAAAAAATATCATTTCTGAAACTGGAGAAATGTTTTGGAATACAGTAGTGCCAATTTTTCGGTAGATGTTGTCAAAATCAAACAAACGAAAAAATTCGACTAATTTTCAGCAATTTTTCTCGATTTTTTGAAAATGGCAATGACAAAAAAAATTGGCACTACTGCATTCCAAAACAATTCCCCTAGCATCAAAACCCGATATTTTTTCATGTTTTGAGATCAATAATGCGAAACGTTTGAGAAGAAAATATTTTCAAAACACGGATTCATCCCAAAATCAGTGATTTGCAAATTTTTGAACTCCCCGGTACAACCCTAAAAGTGGTCTTGGATTTTGATGGGCAACTAGCTTAACGCAGAATTTTAAAGAAAATCTTTTGGTACAAGATCATTTTTTTCAAAACAGGTTGGGTAAGGTCAGATTGAAAACAACACCATTTTTTCGAAAATTCCTCCTCTTTGAGGAACCACATCTCTCCTCCAGGAGCACATCTAGAGCTAAAAATCTTTTCCGAACGCCTTTCAACTCAAAATTAACCGCAGGAACTCTTATGCTGACCTTACCACCACACACAGCACATAAAATGCAACCACTAGACCCAAGTTTTACAGTTCTTCACAAATGGCACAACAAAATGAAAAAATACATTGCAATAACCCATTCAACAACACTTTCTTCCATCCAATGATATTTTTTCCACTCGCAACAGCAAGCAAGAAGACCACGCAGCAGTAAGTAACTACACCGAAAAAACTTCGTACAGGAAAATATTCCACAGTGAGGGGAAAAGAGAGTCATTGTGACGCATATCTAAGCGATACCTGGGGAAAGCGAATTAACCTTTGTGAAATAAATGAAAGTGTTCGAAAGAAATCGCGTGATTTCGAGAGGTTAATACACATAACGGAGCGGTGGAGGAGCCTTTTTCTTATCTCGTTTATTTTATTTTAGTTTTTTTTTCCTTTAGCTCCGTCGGTAGTATAAGGTACTTTATCGCCGCTTTCGCTGCTGGCTTTTTATCCTTCTCAGTATGCATGAGGGTGTGTGCGATTGCGGTATAGGTACTTACTTTTAAGGTACCTATAATGCTATGCAGTTTCAGAAGTGGTTGTTTGGGTACTGGTGAGACGGGTTCGGGGAGATGTTTTATGTATGTACCAGGAAATGCTTAACGAATAGTTTTTAACGTTACGAGACGGTATTTTTTCATTTTCGGCCACCAAATAAGTAATTATTACCAGGTAGTTGAAAATTTTTCCGCGGTATCATTAAACCTAGGAACCTTAGGTAACTGAAAGTCTACGTACGTAAGGTAGGTATATTTAATAATACTGAAACTGTGATTCAAAGTCGGTAGGTAGTTCTCAAAATAACGAGCGTATGAGTGAACACAAAGGGAAAAGAGGGAGTACATGTTGGAAATATATACGATCGCGTGCTTTTACTCGTGCGAATGCGGCGGCAGCGTAAAAGAAACTATGTAATTTGGTGCCGCTTTCGAATGAAAAATAATGGTATCGTTGGCGAAGTCGAAGCAAAGGTGACGGATTCGATTTATTGTGTCAATATCACATGCGTCATTTATACGTACAAATACCAATGGCATTTCTGTTTTTTCGTTATTTCGTTCATTTCTGATGCGAATTTTTAAATGTTTCAGAGATCGTTTGAAAAAGAATATTCGACGAATAACGCGAGCAACGATGTACGAGGGTATATTCAAAAGTAAAGTTCCCACCCCTGTTACTCTGGAATGAGTGAAGATACATTTAAAAAAAAAAAAAACGGATTCGGACTCTACGAATATCTCACTACTTTTCTACGTATTTATAATTCAAATTGATACATTTTTTCAATCTTTAAACCAACTCTTATATTTCAACCTCGTTGAGCTTTCCATCCAGATTTTTCAAGTACGATTTCACACTTCATCTTCCGTTTTAAAGGAAAATCGCAAGGAATTTTGACTGGGAAAAGCTCAACGAGTTTGAAATTTTAAAAGTTAATTTGAAGGTTGAAAAATGTATAAAATTAAATTGTAAATATTTAGAAAAGTAGTAAAATATTCGTAGAATGCGAATCTGTTTTTTTTTTTTTTTTGTATCTTCACTCGTTCCAGAGTTACAAGGGTGGGAACCTTACTTTTGAATGTAGCCTCGTACATAAATAAATTCAACTTTTAAAGTATTGTTTATATGTACTTTGAAGGTAATGGGACCATGCAAACAAATGCAAGTTATAATGGCGAGAGGGCACACAGCTAAATGGAAGCAAGTCATTTTCACAGACTTTGATCAAAAAATGACAAAAGAAAGTTGGTTTACCGCAATAATGTTACTCAACAATATCGGATTTGAAGTAGTCGCGTGTGTGAGTGACTTAGGAGACGGAAATATCTATCTAATGAACCAGCTGAAGGTGGACAAAGATCACCCTTACATTTCGGGGAGATATTATTTCTACAAGCTTGGGCGAGTATTCATTAGACATCAAAGTGCTTAAAATATTATTATTTCATGTGTTTTTTCTTCAGACGAACGCAGCGTTATTGAACTGCTATCGGCCATACTTAGCGAATCTATTCCATGCAGCTGAAGCTACCTTGAATGTGGTTTATTTGAAAGATGACCACTTTGAGAGCATCGCTAATTCGCGTTGCAAGTTGCTCTCTTATGTAGAAAAGTTCTTTGGAAAATCACTAAAATTGTGCACTGATAACGAAAAAGGAATAAAATTCAGTAATCATTTATAGTTGATAGGGAGAATTTGTATTTTTCAATGAGCAATATTCATGAAAAGGAAATGTGGTAGAGTTGATTTTTTTTTTAAATAAAATATTTAAACATCACATTTTATACTAAAGAAATGTTTCTATAAATTAGCAATTAGATATAAATATGTTAATTTTTTAATGTGATATTCTTTTTCCAGCCGTTGTAAAATTTGTAGACCCCCGTCGACATTCGAAACGAAACCTGCTCTCGATGCTCATGTAAGGGCAATTCACCGGGGGAGCATTTCGCAGCAGGCTCCGAGTGAATTTGAATACCTAGAGTGCGACGCGTGCCCCTATAATACATTTTAAAAATATTTCGGACTATTTTTATGAAGGGTCAATTCGACCCATTGAGGAAGGATATTTGCTTTCGGAGAGCCCTAGCGTCGGGCAGATCGCCTGCATTCACTGATCACTGAGCAGATACAAAAGTTTGTTATGTAGCTCTTGTATAATGCAAACAAGTGATCAGAAAGGTAAACCACATACTGTGGATGTAACTGTAGACACTGTCAGTGGAACTGGAAAGTGTCAGCTGAATGAAACGACTCCATAATCATCGAAAACGCAAAAGTTAATCAATATAAAGATGCTTATCAATTAGTGATTGCTTCGAACACGATTATAAATATAAATGCAGAAGCAACAGAACCTTTAAAGACATGGTAAAGAATAATATATTTAACTTTCATCTAGGCATTAAAACATATTACAGGAAATAAAATGGAATCAATTTTTTTTATAGGTACTCCAAGGAAGGCAAATTAACCAGTACCACTAATAAATCCGCAATGGATCATGCACGTGTAAAGCAAACATCAAGAAAACATCCTGTAGGCGTGATGATAAAATTTATATTCCTATTAATAGAAATTTCAACTTTCCTTCATCAAAATTGTATTTATAATAACTAGTATAGGCTTTTATTCTGCGTAGTTTTTTGTCAACATGAAAAACTCAGCAGGAAAAAAGGTATATTCCTGAAAAGTGTGAAGTTCACACTTCATTTAAAATTCATTAGAAAAAATTAACTCTCTTGCACATCATTTTCTAAATTTTCAAATCAATTTTTGAAAAACGCGAATTCCTCCATTGCAGCAATGTAATTTGAGAGTTTTATGCCTTTGGTACAGTGGGGCGTTTCGTTTGCTTATTTTGTAAATGAATTGATCGGTATTTAATAAATATTTTGAACTGAACTGAACTGAATTGAATAGAATAAGTAGTTGGGATATTCGCCATCAAATGGCGACTACATTGACAGATGACGATTGTCAATATATTTCAATTTGGGTTTCGGCAATCCGAGAACTGTTATTTTTTCGTTTTGCGATGAGAAAAACAGGGATATCCAAAACAACATCAAATAAGAAGAAAGTGAGTTGGCGTTGAAAGTAGGTAGGTACATAAGTCGTGCCCAACGATTTTATGAAAATATACTTCGCGAATCGCAAAATGATTCGAACATCCTTACAATGTGCTTCGATATGCAACAAAATCAACCCTTACCGAAAGTACCGAAAGTTGCCATTGGAGATGCGCATAATACGGATCATTGATTACTCATTGTGTGTTGAGAATGTATTGAAAAAATTTACCGAAAAGTGGAATCAATTTTTTTTTTTTACTGTAATTCCGTTTTTCATCATTTTTAAACTTGGATTTTCTGAAGAAATGCCAGAAAAAGGTTACCAATCAGATGAAAATCGGTTGACAGTTACCTAAACGAATGTTTTGACAGTCAAAGTTGGAAAACGAAGATTTGATCCATTGGGAGGGGGGGGCACGTAATGTGCAGTTTAGACGGCTTAAAATAGCGGATTTCTCATTTTTACGGAGATTCCTACTCAACTTCAGTGGTACCAACGTTCGAAAAAGTAAATTTTTCTACGAGCGATTTATTTTTTTGTCTAAGAGAGGAAAGGTGAACCAACCTTCCACACTTTTCAACATTTTGGAAACAGAACAAATTCAGCATCAAAAATTTTTATGTTTTTTTTTTTGAAAAAAAAAAAAAATGACTTGACCCTTTTTGGAATAGAGCTCTTCAAATGTTTTCAGTCAATTTAAAGGATCTATTACCTTAAATAAACCGATTTTACTTATTGCACCAAGAAAATATGCGTTTACAGCAGTTTTTTATTGAAAATATGTACTTCATTGCTTGTACTGTTTTGGAACAATTTCAGAATAACATTAACTTGAAAATTTATTAAAAATGACTGATGTCCTTCATCAAATTCTACAGCTAAAATTCCTAATGTGGGTTCAAACTCCGGTCGCTAGCGAGTAAGGACACACAGTTTCAAAAACTATCAATATTCATCAATTTCGATAATGATACCAAAAGAATAATAAACCTACGATGAAATCCTTGGTAACTTCACCTTTGACTTTACTACCTACTCAGCTTGTGGCAAATTCCAACTCGCAAAAGCGTATACCTACTTCACGCTCCACGTATAAATAATTTAATGAGAAAAACCACTACGTCTTTGTCGACGCTCGACGGATACGCGACCTCACGCCATCATCTTTCCAGCATCTTGGATTATTTTTCGCTTTCTCGCACCTATGAATAGGTAAAGCGAGTCAAAATCTGAGAGTTCGCATTCTACGTTACACGATTGCTTTTTAATACATGAACGTCTACGTACATTACATACGCAAGAATCGAGGAATATACACATATCCCTTTGCCCTTCGTCGTGCTCTTAATCCACAACTCGTTAGGTACGCTCGAGGGTTCTGGGTCTTCACCGTGCTGCAGATTCGATCGGCGGAACGTTAATTTATAAAATTTCACGGTACACACGACTAACTTTTCAATTCTCTACACATACCATCGTCGTTGTGGAAAAGGCGCACCAAACCAACGAACGCTGAGCAGCGAGCACAAGGAGTGTGGTGGTGGTGGACCCATAGATGTAGTCGAGATACACCAAACTCTCTCGTATATACCTACTTGTACTAGTGCACATATGTGTAAGTGTATAGAGCACACGCCAGTAAGTTTTTGAAATATTTCTAAATTTCCTTTTGGCGATTCCCGAACGCGATAACACGGGGCAAAGAGGTGTACAAATTCCGCGAACCTTACTCTCTCGACGATCGTCGTCGTCGTCGTCGTCCTAGTTCAACACACACGATACGATACGATACGATACACAATTTTACTCTTTTTTGAATCTGCTATGTATAAGAGGGGGAAAGGCGAGAGGGCAACTCGGGCAAACATTCCGTCGTATCGTAGTTTTCTCCGACATAAAACTTTCAAAAGTGAACGAGAATAATGCAATTTCGAGATTTTGTTAAAAACTTCGCTCCAGCCCAGCAACCCTACCCCTACCATTACTGGTACGCGGACATAGCAACGCAGCACACAAGGACAGTTAAGTAGTAGCGTGTGACGGGGACGCCAAACTTGGGGAAATAGTTATGTTTATGTATTTAATTGAACTAACTTTTAGATTTATTGCTCGTATAGAGTTTTATATTCGATTTTATGTTTATTTTCGTTTCCAGCAACGACAGTATACAGCCAAGTAACAACCATATACTACCGTAATAATGTATTTAGTATGTGGCACCGAGCTAGCGGAGCGAGACAGGGAGAAACTCATGTCCTGCAACTGATGCCCGTTCGTTTATTTCGTTGCTTCGCTCGTTATTTCTTCTCTGTACAAAATGCTTCTAAAAAGGTACTGGTAACCGTCAGGACTAGTGGTTGTTTTGCTGTTGTCTGTTGTACAGGGCCGTATTTATGGGTGGGTATAGGTAACATAGGCACATGCCTAGGACGCAAATTTTGCCAACAAAAAATCAACGGACGTCGTCGAGCAAGAATAAAGTACGATAAACCTTTTGCTGAACACGTGCAATGCACTGCACATTCATTAAATCTGGTCCGTACCCATCAGTGATGCCCATCAGGGAGGTACCGGGGCATTTTCAAAATTCAAAATGTTTCATTCAAATGAAAATAATTAAAGTACATAAGTAATTATTTTTATTCTATGTTGTTACCATGTATTATACATTCATTTATGTTAAATTAAATTTTAAAAAATTCATTTTATATTGATAATATTATTGAAATCAATAATTTTATAAGAAATTTCAACTTTTATTACTAATGCCGCATTGATGTTTCAGGACATTGATTTAATCTCCTTGTTTGGCAACGAAGAGTCACGTAGAATGCGAAACGCGTTGCATGGCTTACCGAAAGAAGACATTTCATGTACCGTAAAAAAAATGACAGAATTGGCCCTTGATGCCAGAAGTAAGTTACCTTGCCAGAAGTAAGTTACCTTCAGTCTTCACCTTCATAGGAGAATTAGCAAGCAAATACGTGTACGTAACATTAATAATGAATACGTGATGTTTGAGAGGAGAATCTTACAGGGGGATACGAGGTTTGAATTTACTGCAGAATTTCTCAATGGATGATGTCGCCCTCGTCCGTGTCGATTGAACTTCCAGCGAGATTTTGGAGACTGGACGACGGTATTTCTGTTCTTTGGCGCTCAGTGCGATGTACGCAACCTTGAATACTGAATAAGTGAAGCTTTGGGATTTAATTTCAACAAGTTGCTTCAATTCTTTTTCATGTACCTAACAACCTAGGGTGTTTTGTGTTTCCATTTTTTTCTCATCATAATTTTTGCAACCGTACCCTTCCTCATCCTCCTACTGCAATAAAAAGTCAAAATAGATTTAGGCTGCCTACACATCTAACTGTGTTAAAATAGGTAATACATACGTATACTCAGAATCCTGCGCAATTTTTCGCCGTTGATACAAAGATTAGAAGTAAAACCTCAAGTTTATGATGGTGTACTTGGTCCTGGTGGAGGTGCCTAGAGATGCACCACCCAGAAAGTTTACTCGTACTACATATTTCGCGACCGTAACATAATTTGGCGCAGTCGGTAGGACTGTAATGTAAAACTGAAGAGGTTGAAAAGTGATGTTGAATCCACTAAAAATCTTCCAAGAACAAGTCTCGCAATTTCAAGATCAGCAGAGAAGAGAAGAATGCAGATAGCCCAGAATAGATCTGAATGGGCAGTTAAAAGGAAACGCGCCATGTTTGCGAATAAGTGACCGATCCTAATAAAAACATGTTTGTCACGAATAATTATTTCCGATGAAATCCGCTAAACCTGTTCGCTAAAAAATTCATAATTTGCCGCAAAAAAACTATTTTATTTAAAATCCGCTTAAATCTGTTTAGGTTTTTGATAGCGTGGTCCGGCTCAAGCACCGAGCCCACCCATGCCAGCTGCGATAACTTTCCACATAAAATTCAGAGAAGAGAACGTCCCTCGTGGCAATCGACTCTATGGCCAACTCGATAATTTAATCACGCTTATGCTGCAAGTCAATTCGTTCCAGAACGCTCCAGGGGTCACGGACGCTTATGGTCGAGTTCTCGATCATTGCCTTTGAGGATAATGGAAAACTCCTAATCCAAACAATTTATTTCTCGGAAAATGTTAGCCAAACAATGTAACTACATAATAAGTCCAACAGGAATGAGATAACTCAAACTTGAGGCTGATACTGATCATTTCAGATTATTGTGATACTATTTGCCTCATGTCTCCCCTACTATCAGTATTTTCTACGGAATTGATATTAGCTATAGTGATTCTTCTCTCACAAGTTACCTAATTTCAAAAAACATCTCTCATCCTTTACAATATGCTTAATTCTACGTATGGTACACTACGACATGCATTATCGCAAATCGAATAAATTTCAAAAATTTAAACCTTCGCATAATGCACGTATAAATACGTAGCTGCGTATTTCACCGAGATATACGAAAGGTATCCAAAATACGACACCTTATTTGATCTAGATTCACACACGTGCCGTAATTTCGACCTTTTTCGCATGAAATTTATGGTCGAGGTGAAAAGTTGTCTTATAAATTATCCCCTATGCTCGTAGGTTGGTGACGAGCCTCTCACACACACCATTCGTAATATACAGAGTACCTGAGAAGATACTCAGCATTGAGAAAGCGAACAAAACGCCTCAATTTTATATTTTGTTTTTTCTTGTTTTTCGAGGTATGGTGTGATAATTGTGCAGGTCAAAATAAAAATCAAATGATCGTATTTTCAATGATATACCTTGTCTGTATTGGATTATACAATTCGATTGAATTTCGTATTCTAGTATCCGGCCACAGCTTTATGCCCTGCGATCAAGATTTTGCTGTAATCGAAAAAAAAGAAAAGAAAATGCCACGCCATGGTTTTTGATGAAATTAAAGACATAATAAAAACCTCGGAACTGGAACATCCATTTCGCATTATTGATATCAATGAAAATGATATCTTTGACCTCAAAACAGTAGCTCATTCGTTACTATACTACACACTGATAAAATGAAATTTTGTATTATTAATTTTCTATTATTATTATTTTTTTTCACTTTTATATTTTATCATTTTTACGGATCTGATGTCAATTCTAGAAATTCTCACGGTTTTGAATTCTTAATTGATAAATTTGAACTCTTACCAAATCCTACAGCAAATGAACGGCAACAACACAGTATTCATGTGGAATCATTTCTGGCATATTCGCAGTTGAAGAAGACATGACTAACGACGATACTGTCTTGGTGATAGAATTCGATTATGCACAGAATCGTCCAATACCGAAATTAAACATCACCGAACAATTTTATAAACGCCTATGTAGGATGTACATGTTTAATATAGGATTTCTAGGTCCGTCAGTAGTTACTTGTGCGTTTTGTGACCAAGTCGAAGATGCTACGTAAGTATTACCGAAAGTTGAAAAATCTTTCAAAAGTGCGCGACATGAAGCGTGAACTGAAGATGCAAAAGAGCAGAGCCGGATTTTTCTTCAAATTACTGAAGGCGGAACCTTCCGGTAGTGTAATGTACTGCTTTGATCTTCAGCAGGTCCACTATCTGCCCAGTGCCCACATTAACATTGAGAGAAACTTTCTATAAGAGACAGCTGTCATATCACACATTATGTGTTGCTGATTACAAGATGAAAACTGCATAGTACATACTTTTACAACTGGCTTGAAACCGAAGGAAAACGAGACTCTGAAGAAATTTCATCGGCGCTCATTGATTTTTTGAATACTCATGAAAATATTCGGCCGAAGGAAACAAAAACAGTAAGATCGTTTTGTGATGGGTGTTCCGGGCAAAATAAAAATCAACACGTAATGCACGCGTCATCGTTGTGGTTTGCAAAAGAAGCTCTGATTAATATTGTCAAGATTTGTGTATTTTTCCCAGTCCGCGGCCATTCATACCTTCCCGCCGATCGTGTTTTTGGGATTGCAGAAAATGCCATGAAACCAGTTGAAGAAATTTTATTGCCAGAAGAATATGCTGCTGTAACATATTATGCATTGCTAAGTTCCCAAGTGAAGAAGAGTTTGACCAACACCTATCGAGGCAGCATACAATTGATGCACCGTTATTAAAGCCCTGGCTGATGAAACACACAGGCGAAAGGATTCCAATAATCTAAGAACCTAAGTTATCACGATGTATTTCTGAGCAAAGCTTCGCTTTCTCAAAATGAAAACATCAAAATTTCTAATAGGCAAATGTGGATTTTTTATTAGGTATGTTACAGGTACGGATTTTTTGAAGTCCCAGCTCGTCCGTTCGATCTAACAATAGTGGATTATTGTTTCATCCAAGTAACCGATATCGTTAATATAAGTAAGGCGTCTGTGATTATCGTTTGCATTTGCATTCTAATCGGTTCATTGCCCCAATTATTAATCAACGTTAGTTTTAAAAAAATTTATTTCTATGCCTTCCTTCCGAATACTTTTTTATACCACACAAACAAAATTTTCATTAAAATAAAATAATTATAATTATTAAATATAAGTTTAACGGTAATTGTTAAACCTCTACTTAGTGCACAATTTTTCCCAAAAAAACACGAGCTTTGCATATTGATACTCGTATATTAAAGTAGACATATGCGGTTATTGTTTGGGCCATCGCAGACCTTTTCCCATCTCTTACCACAAGAGTGGAAGCTTTGACAAAGCAAATGGATAAACCACGTTGCAAGATGCAAAAAAGTGAAAAGACAGGAAAAATGCTTAAAACATGAATATTCATGCTCATTGCCACACAACAATTTTTACTTTCCCAAATTTGTGGAGTAAGTACTCATTAAACTTCCATTTATGCCTCTTGGACCACATTGGAGCGCATTATTACTGAAATTACATGATGAATACAAAACACTAAACGGACGCATTAGCAATGCTCTGGCAGAGTGTTGGTTTAAAAATGTGAAAGTTTTTTGCAAAATTATATGGCGATTTACTTAAAAAAATGAAGATGGGAGCCGATAATTGGCATCCTCACACTTATTATTTGAATTAAAATTTTTACAATACATAATGTACTTACCCTATTAATTTTTTTTATTGGGTTATTTAAAAGTTTATAGTTTTTATTTTATTAATTTTAATCATTTTTTATATAAGAAACATTTCGATCCAGTTACAAAGTGCTACATTATGATTTGATATTTGTTGCTGTAATAATCGTGTTGAATCATTCATTTCTAATTATTGAGAGAATAATTAAACTTATGTGTTAATTAATTCAAGATCAAGAAACATATCGACGAGTCGAATATACTGCGTGTCTGTTGAGTTCTTGAATTCAATTGTCATTCAATTTAGCATCAATAATTATTTCATTTCAGATATCTGGAGTTGTAAGCATAGAAGCTTTTTGGGTGTGACTGCCCATGTTTTGAATGAAGATTTCTCCAGGAAAAGTTTTGCTCTAGCTTGTGAAAGATTTGAAGGTGTTCATACCTGGGATAGGATTGCAGAGAAGCTGAATTCAATTACCTCAATTTATGATTTGGATACCGATAAAATCATAGCCACTGTGACCGATAATGGTTTCAACTTTGTGAAAGCATTCAGAGAGCTCGACATACAAGATGATAGTGTTGATTGTGTTACTGTTAATGACGAGGATGACCTTCATGATAGAGAAATCGATTTTCCTTCTATTGAAACAAGGCTCCTGATGAATCAGTACATGTTATTTAGTTATCCAGGAATATTTCATGTGGAAGCCATACTCTGAATCTCGTCGCTGGGGCAGATTATGCGGTAATACTGAAAGCTCCAAAACATATTCAACTTAAGCAGCTTCATGATCAATTCATAAGCAAGGCCAATATTTTATGGTCTGCAATGAAACGTCCGAAGTCATCGGAAGATATCAAAGAAACACTAAAACGAAGTATTAAATACCCGGTAATAACTCGCTGGAATTTGCTGTACGTTGCAATCGGTGGTCTTTTTAAAAACTTCGACCAAGAGAAGCCATTATTCAATTCCTGTTTGAGAAAATGGGGCAACGGAGATTATCAATTTAATGCTTCAGACTATAGGTATTAATATGAACGTTTTTATTATTGTATGTTGTATGCATTTACACTTTGTAATCGACTAGATATAATGCCAGGTAAAGCGCTAGCATGCCCTTACTGCGGGGTTTTGCAACTCAAATTTACCCGCCATGTAGAGAGAATGCATTCTGAGGAATCGCGCATTCGCAATATTATGACGAAAAGCTCAAAGGTGAAGCAAAATTAAAATTTCGCCGCGAGCAATATCAGCTTTTGGCTCACGAAGGATCATCAAAATTCAACGCGAAACAAAGGCAAGCATCTCGCCCTGATGATATCATTCTAGCTCGCAACAGTCCAGCTGAGTTGGTGAAACTCTCCTCGAATGGCCGGACTGTCGAGGCACGTATGCCGATATTAAAAGGCACCAATGCCTCAAGCGTAAAACCCATGAAAAGAATATACTTACGCGATCGTGCAAAGCTTCATACTAGAACCGTGGAATTGAATGATGCAGAGTTAGCAGAGTTTGTGGCTCCCATGAGATAAGTTAGTGGCTAGTCCCAGGTCACACATTTTCATTGTTTCTTACCATTTTCATTCTTTTCAGAAATGACCAGATACTTGATATAATCAAAACGGACCCGCTACTCAGAAAATACTTGAAACACCACCAGTCTTTGACCTCAAAACTGTAGCTCATTCGTTACTAAATATGTACTAATAAAATGAAAACTTCTTTTGTAAAATATTGAAAAATTGTGTCTCTGTGAAGCATACCTACAATGATTCTGAAGAGTGGGAAGAGATGATTTGGAAAATGTTTTATTTTAGCTCTTTTTCAATCTCTTGAATTATCTTTAGGCAATAAGCGGTTTGAAAACTTAAAAATTCGAGAGTGTAGGATGGGTTGGAGGGGGCGGGTCGGGTGTTTTTTCTCCCATAAGCTCTCGTAAACCCATTAAAATTTGTTTCCTACTATCTTATCTCCTGCTTCCTAATTATCAAATCACCACCCCTACATCAATTCGATCCGTCAGCCCAACAACGGCCATCCAATCAGTCGGAAAATAGGTTTTTCAACGCTGCATGACACACAAATGTCAACATGCTAGAGCAAAAAAAAAAAATTACGCGAAAAACGCTTCAACCTAATTGATTAGCGAACGAGTGTCATTAATGAGGGCCGTGTTGTTCTTCATTAGACCAAGCACGAGTAAGGGTGAAAAAAGAAGAGAAAAAAACCCCAACGAACGAGTGTAAAACTTCAAACAGTAAACGTGTACGAGTAGGTAATTAGGCGAAACAACAAAAACGAACGAAAAAAAAAACAGTTAACCGGTAAACGACTACGTAGGTAATATGTTGATAATGAAGTAAAAAACTGTTTTTTTACATCTTTGCTGTCGCTTTCACTTTTTTTCACAACAAAAACTAGAGCAATTCGCCAATGGTGGTTGTTTTTTCCTTTCTTCATAGCAAAAAAAAAAAAAAAAGAAACTCTTTAAACCCTGCTCCGCAATGCATCTCCGCTGTACCTACTTAATTTTTTCAAGAGACGCAGACAACGCATCAAAAGAAAAAAAAAGTCGACCGCGTGATGGCATTTAACTCGGCAAGAAGACGGAGTGAGGTAGCGGTACGCAAATGCAAATTACCGTTCGTTATCACCGTTGACAGACCATTTGTTTCATTCGAATACGATTAGGTAAATAGACGAGTAAAATTAAGTTCCAAGTTGAAGGGGTAGAAAAGTTAGCTTCGTGGTGTTACTCTCTACGTAATAGAATGTAATACCAGGTATACTTCATTCGAGTAATTTCAGATTGCTATGTACATTGTACAACAGAACAAAATCGTCAATGATAATATAATATCGCCGAGTTTTGATGGGTTCGTGACATTGAGCAAGGGAGTGGGGTTTCAGGGTTAGAAAATAAGCGGAGCTAAGTGAAATTTGATTTTTGAACAAGTTAGCAAAGTATGATTTGGATGAAATTCCTCATTTACTGCAGTACGGGTGCACTAATATTGCCACAGACAATGAAAGCACAATGTTGAAAGGGCCAAGTTGGCTTTTGTGGAATACTGTGCGTTAGGGATTCCAGACAGGCGCTGTTCATTTAACAATTGTCGCAACGTGCTCGAGATGAGAAAACATTTATAGATTTATGGCTTCGAAGGCGAACAGAATGAAAATTACGACTCGTTCGATGTTTAATCGGTATGTGTAACGATTCTGGGCCAGGCAAGTGAAGTACAATACACTGTACGATATGCTGAGCTATATTATGATTTGCTTTCGGCATTATATATTCCTATTCGTAGCGTATTCCCGACTCTTGTATTTTCCCGCATAAAGAATTCGACCAACTTTCCCAATCAGTGATCACCAAAAATGTAATATCAGTTCGATCTTTCATTATTTTCTAGCGCCTTTTTCAAGTATCCCACTTGGGTGAATTAAACGAAGTAAACCTGCCACTACTATCGCATATCTGTGTTTGCAAACGGTGAAAACGAGAATGATCGGTGGCTAGAAAAATATATTATACATTTTTGTAACTCGGATAAACTGAACGGAATTTTTTGTTTTACTGTAAAATTTATGTCGTGTCGCTCGTGCTTAATCGTATTTTAACCCTTTTTCGACGACGACGTGTGGAATATAGCGGAATATAATTCAAATAAATTATCTACGTCATCGTCGTCGACGCTACTGGTAGCAGATCTGCTGGTATTTTGGGATCTGAACCGTACAAGTGCACTAGTTGTTTAAAATGCCGAAAAACTCATCAATTTTATGCATTTCTGCGCATTAATTTCAGAAATTCCGAAGACCGGGTACAAAAATGAATTTAATCAAAAAAGAAGAAAAAAATGTAGTGCTGCAGGAGTCGAAAATAGAACGAGACTACGTAACATATGTACCTACTTTTGAAAATATTCCGAATTTCTATCACGTATTTTCTTCGACAGAATATCAAATTGAATTACGAGGCAAAAATGGAAACATTCGTCATCATCTCCGACGAACAACGTACCTTTTTTTCCTTCCTAGCACGTTGCCTAGATGAAATAGGGTTTGAAATGAAAAGAGAATGGTCGAGCTGGGCCACATTCGAAGATACTATCTTTTCGTTGGCTCAAGCTCGGAGTGTTTTTCCACATACCCTATATGTAGATGTATACTTATGTATGAATGGCTCGTGCAACAAAAAATTTACCAATTGTGGGTCAAAAAAAAAGTTTTTTCGCACATATACTTTTTATATATTTGCATTTTCTCAGGACTGATACTTAATAGTCGAAAATTGTCAGAAAAAATACATTTTGTTAGAGAGAGATATATGCCTCAAGAGAAGAGTAAATTTTTTTGGAACAACAAAACCCAGAGATTTTTGCATCTAACGCCTGAAAAGCTCAGGTATACATTTTATACGCCAATGCTATGTTTTTGGAGAAGATGGCGCAATTGCAACGTCAATTGGCTGATGCGTAAGTAGGGGTTATAAAAAAAACATCATGTTCCTACAATTCTTTGAATAGGTAAACAAAGTATTGCTGATTGAGCTCAAGTATAGGTAAGATGACTTTTGAATTACGATAATTGAAGGACATCATTCAACCAGTTTGAATTACATTTAATTCGACAAAATGTTGCAATATTTTCTCTCGATAACTTTGGTAACAAGACATATACATAGAAGAAATTTGAAAAAAAAAAAATTAAGAATGAAAGTACATGTACAAACAAAATTAAAACTTGAACATTTCGGCAACTCAAAATTGACTAGTTCGATTCTCTGATAGTTTTAATTTTGATACAAACAAAATTACCCTCCAAAGCAGTTTGGCGTCAAAATAGCTGCTGAAATGGTTAATAAAAATCAACTCGGACTCTCCTTCAGCCCAAACTATCTTTTTTCTAATTCACATCTCAGCTAATGCGCACTCATCAAGGTACATGATGTAAAAAGTTGCGCATCGCAGCTTATTACAATTTCACGCTAAAATGAAAAATTGTGTCTAGTATCTGCATCGTAACACGAGAACGTTGTTCTAACACCGCACCACTGTCAGCAAGAGGAAGAAAAAATCTTTATCGGTGATGTAGCAGAATATGAAAGAAAGATAATGGCACAGAAGGATGCGGTTAGGTGGCGTACTCGTCATCGTATCGGATGAGATGCATGAGAGAGGCTGACACACAAGTATCTCGAAGGGCTATTTTAATTGCTAACGTGGATTTCATCGATAAAAAAGATGATGAGAGGGGGAAATATGAAAGGCTGCAAGCGGCGGCGACGACAACAAGGACGGCAATAGTCCTATCTACTCATGAAATATTAATATTTCTCGACTATACGTAGACTCTGTATTTTGCAAACTTCGCAATTTTACGACTAACTTATTTGGTTTAAAACGGAATTTATCCTGTTTTTTCGTCCAGTAGTATTCTCAAACGTATCGATTTTTTATTACAATTGACAAACTATAGCGAGAGATCCCATGTATGAGACTACTATGGAGATCTACCAAATGATAAAAATCCATCAGTGAAGATATGCAGTTATGCACACTCACAACTTTCCAAAGAAATATTAGTAATTCCAGGGTCATCAGTCCGTAGCGAACATGATTGTTCAAGTGCAGAATACACCATTAATAAACGACGAGCTCGACTTTTGCCAGATAAAGTCAAAAAAATTATGTATTTAAACAGAAATATAAAATTTATTGAAATGTAGATTTGTTTGTACTTGAGAAATTAGTTTATTTTTAATTATTTCCTTTAAGAGTTATTTCATTTCAACACACCTACATAATTCCAGCGGCTCCGTTATTATACCGCCGTTCATCATATTTAAAGGACATTCGTTGCCAAACGATCTTCGAGCAGAAACACACCCAGCTGACTCCACACTCGCACATTCAGAATCAGGGTATATGAATGGACCACTTTTCCTAGGATGGCTGATTATTTTCATTAACCACATTCCGCGAATTAGACTAAATTAGACCCATTCTTTTACTCGTTGATGGCCACAAGAGTCATACTTCATTACCAGTTGCACAAATTGCTCGTGAAAACGAGTTGATAGTACTGTGTCTGGCACCACACTCAACACATTTTTATCAGCCTATGGATATTGGTGTTTTCGGCTCTATGAAAAGGTCGTTCCAAGCCAAATGCGCCGCGAGAATGAGATTAAAAAAAGGTAGAGGGTTAAAAAAAGAGGATTTCGGAAGAATTTTCAAAGCAGCATGGAACTCGTCAATCACAGCAAAAAATTTAGAAGCTGGTTTCAAAACTGCAAATTTATTGAGAAGGGACAGCAGTGATGAGATTGAAAATGATCAAACCAATGAAATTGATCAAACCCTATTTAAGTTAGAATTGTGCAATTTTAACAATATTTTAATTACTCGAGTCTTTTTCTATTTATTTAACAATTTTCGCGAACTGTATTATCTAGTCTTATTTTAATTGTAATTTTCACGTGTGTTTGTACTTCTTATTTTTGAAATAATAAATAATTTTAATTATTTATTCACTTAAATTTTTCGGAAACATAACAGTTTCCTTTAATTTTAATGTACATTGTTTTTTCAATAAAGGTAATTTCTGAAACTTTCTTTTTTTGTAGAAGTTTTTGCTCATTACGAGTAAATCAAAAATATTGAGTACTTACTTTATGAAATCAAACCCCTCCAGTCGGGCTCGCCTTTGGTGGAGATCCTCCAGTTTACGAAGAATAGCGTTTTGAGCGCCTTTGATCATGGAATGAATATAGACTTTATGTTCGAAACTGCGAATATTGTCTTTGTTTATGTTTGTATTTTTACGATTTCCAGCAACAACAGTCAAACGTCAGCAGACATGAATATGAAATACTGCAACTGCGTCAAGAAATCGAACAACTTCGGGCGGCTAACGCTCAGGCGCAGGTGCAACACCATGTTGGCAGGTGGCACCGGCAGCAGATTTCGGACCATGTTGAATGTACGAAGGGCGATTGTTGTGAATTTTAAGTTACTTTCTTTATCTTTTGATAATTGTGAGAACATGAAAAAAACTGACATACTGTCTTACAGAAAGTGGCTGAAATATGATATGCATGGTGCTCAGTATTCAAAATATTTTAAATAATGTTGATTTCTCACAAATTTTGTTGATAAATTCAACTTAAATTTCATACAAAAAAATTACAAAAATTGAGGTTATAAAATCAATTAAATTACAAGGGTGGATCAATAAATATTTAAGTTTCCCTTTTCCATAGATTGGGAACCACTGGACCAAAATGGGTGAAACTTCGATATGTTGTTATCAAGGGTCTTGGCTACAACATATCAAAAAAACAACCAATTTGGTCCATTAGAAGTGTGTTCCAAGTGTGAAGAACTGAACATGTCTGCCTCATGTTTTCATTGTACCAAGTTGGAGCAGCGCGCGATGATTGCACAAAGCCATTCATCCACAACTATCCCGACTTTTCTTCGTTGTTGAATCGTTATCCAGGCGCATACGGTTCTTTATCCCACCAAAAATGATGAAATCGCAAGGTTTGAGATCGGGGCTGCACGCCAGATGCGTTAACTTCAACTTGTCAATCATTCACCTTCAAACTTCAATGTGCCAATTATTCCCATGGGAATGATTAACACGTTGAACTTTGAAGTTTTACCACATCCGACCTCAGACTTGGCGATTTCATAATTTATGGTCGCCAGGAAAACAATTCAACAAGGATGAAAAAAGTCAAAGAAAGCGGAGGATGAATAGTGCTATTCATCCACAACCTCTTCCCATAGCCCAATTTAGGATTTTGGGCAAAATGGACTCCAGAATTGGATTCAGTGATTCAAAAACACCCCCACACCAATTTTCCGAATTTGACCGGCTAGATTTTTTCATAATCCACTGTGTAATCTCATCTAATCATCGCGCGCTGCTCCAACTTGGTGCAATGTAAAAATGAGGCAGGCATTTTCACCGCGCTTGAAACACACTTCTAATTGGTTCCCAATCTATGGAAAAGGGAAACTTATTTATTGGTCCAACCTTGAATATATACCAGAATTCATAGTTTTTAGAAGTAATTTAGTTAATAATTTATTATATTGAGTCAGTAAACTGATTGGGGCAGATGGGTGCAATTTTTTCTTTTCAGGTTCAATTTTGGAAGGGATGTGGGCGATGGTTAGATGATTATCAGTAATTTAGAATAATTTAGATAGATAGTTTAGTAGATACATTGGGTGATTGCTGCCGAGGTTGTGCCTCAGGATTACCCAATTTTTTCCCCAACTATTCCCTTTCCCCCAGAATGCGCTATTACTATGTAGCTGCATTGAGGCTGAGGGGTACAATTTTCTTGTTTCAGGATCGAACTTGAAAGGGATTTAGTATACAATGCTCAGTTTTCAATAATGATCTAGCTGTTAATTTAGTATATTGCGTGGATAAACTGATTGGGGCAGATGGGTGCAATTTTTACTTTTCAGGTTCAGTTTTGGAAGGGATTTGGTGTATGATGCTTAGTTTTTAGATGTAATTTAGTTATGAATCTAGTATATGTAGTATTGCGTGGGTAAACTGATTGGGGCAGATGGGAGCAATTTTTTCTTTTCAGGTTCAATTTTGGAAGGGAGTACTTTTTTAGGTACAAAACAATATTATAATTTTATTGAAGTAGGTTGCAGCACTCGACTATCATATGTATGATACAGCCATATACAAGTGCAATGTCTCATTGTCACATGACAAATTACTAAAATTCAGGTAATGTTACATATGAATACAATGACATTTCAGTTTATATGTAATAATGAATTTGATAAACCTCCACAAACTGGACTAAAGCAAAAATATTGGAAATGGAATACTTCAACAATTCAACATATTTGATACGGAAAGAATATTTTCCAGAAAATGTGGAAATATAGATATTCTACAAGAAATAAATCTCGATAAGAATGGAAAAATAGTTTCTATAATGTAAGCATTCGAAAGCCTGCAGAAATAATCAAATGGTTAGATGATGGAAGATTTCCAATTTCTGAAAATCTAAGAGAAGCCTTATTTCAAAAAAATTGCAAACCTGAAATTCGAACCCTTAAAATTCGTCAGAAGTTTGGAAGACTTGGTCAAAAGAAGCAGAGATGCTGGAATGACGTGGAGTGACGAATTCAAAAAAAGCATGTTGCTTTTCAAAATAAAGAAAGCTCGAAGTGATATTTCCATGTCGAACCGGACCAGTCGTCGTCGAACGAATTATCAGACGATTAAAAAATGGCATCAACTCCAAAGAATTTGAAAGAAGACATTATCTGCACAATTTATTAATCTGATAGGTGTTCTATGTTGCCGAAATATGCGTTGCCGATGCTTGACTGTGATGACGCATCGTATTATTTAATACCTGCCATTATGCCCTGATCATCCTTTATCTCCCCTTTACAATAAATTTGAATAAATGCGATCTGTTTTAATATTATTACGAGAGAAGAAGTGTCCGAAAAATTAAATTCTGGTGATTTTACTCGTATTACGTATAAATACGAAACAAAAAATCAAAATACGCGTGAAGGAATTTGGTGTAAATTTTCGAAGATTAAAAGCGGAAATGCTGATTACATTCCTATCGTTTCATGTAATAAGTGTAAAGTGCTGTGTCGGTTTCCAAAAAATGCCAGCGCTGGAAACTTGAAAGGTCACTCGTGTTTAAAAAGGCCGGCTGACACCTAAAGTGAGGGCCACATAAGATAAATAATATACATTTATACCTATCACCTAAGTACTTATAACAATGAATTAAATCGAACGAACTCATAACCATTAGGCTGCGCAACAGCTCTTTGCACTTGTTTTTCAGGAGGTACACGATTCCAGAAATACTGGACCAGTTGAATTCATCCGAACTCTCAGAAATCATGCCAAAGAAGCCTACTACTTGTAGAAGGACTACTGAGTGAGATCACAGTTTTTTGTATTGCATTTCTGTAAATTAAAGTTCTCGCACTGCTAAAAAATTTCCAGATGTGAAAATGTCAGCTTTCACGAATAAAGACGGTTCTTGGTTTTACGAGGATAAATCAATTAGATATCGGTATTAAAATCCCTAAACTTGATTGTAGTGACATAGATGCGGATTTTGACCCTACATGGAGGGTAAGGTGTTATCCTGTCCTATTTGTGTACAGGGAAAAGGTGAGAACGATGTTGAATGAAATGGAAGACAAAGAAATAATTAGAAGGAGTACTAGCTCTTTTACTTTGTTTTTGATGGAAATGAAGAACTTAGTACATAGAAAAACACTGAACAACTTGCTTAGTACTCATATTATTGGTAAGTAAATCAAATTAGGCCAGCGCAATCTCAGAGATACTTGAACGATCGCTTCCTATAGTCACAATTCACCTTACTCTATCAACAACAGCGTTAAAAAAATTGGGGCATTATTCACCCCACATCTTTCTCGTATGTCCCTAAATCGACCTTTGTTTTTTTTTGCGAACATTAACACACGTGCGAGTGATAAAGACATAAACTTCGAGCTGATGGCAGGGGTGAAACGTACGGGTAAGATTTATTTAAATGTTTATTTATTTAACGTTAATAGTTTTCATTCGCGCAGTACAATACGACTATATTGTGTGTAAAGGCACGCCGTTTTTTCCCTACACCAATTTTTTTTGTTTAGGTAGCTTTGTTTTTTTTTACGCTTAAAAGCTTCAAAATGGGTATAGGTAAACGTAGGTAAGGTACCAATACACAAAATCGACGAATGGAGATGCATAGACGGAGCGAACACACACAAACACACCAGCGCAGATATAGCAAACCAACACCATTTATACTTTTTCGGCTAAATGGATCACGTTTTTGTTTAAATTATTCGGTTATCGACGACGCAGAGGTGCGGGGATAGGGGGTCTTTAATGCCTATTATTCGGCTCGGAGATTTATTTTTATAGGCGAATAGCCGGCGTGAGCTCGGACGAATGAGCGAGAGAGGTGCAGCGTAATAGCAGAGCGGATCATTGTGCTATGTGCGAGCTTTCGGCTTTGGCCAAATGAAAAGCGACATTAACGCGGCCGCCTGCAGCACCCAACCAGCGCCACCATCACACGTTTGTCGTTTCTGTATGTGATCTCTGGCCACTTGGCCGTAGTGTTTGCCGTTTCGGTCGTTCGTTCGTCGGTTCATTGCTGCGTATTTGAATGTTAAGAGCTTACCGATGCAAATGGGCTTTCGGGTCGAATTAAGATTTGATAATATATTGTGTAAATTACCCGCCGCGTTTGGTCGTATTAACGTATGCCCTATAAATGGCTTTGGAATCGAAACACAGTACAACGAGAGGGGGTGGGGTTTCGTTCACTGTTGTATATATCTAGTCGTTTGATTAGTCCATCGATTTTGGGTTCTATAGTTTTTGGCGTGATAAAAGCTGTTCTATCGAAATTATTGCGAAGTTTTTCCCAATTTGTAGACTAGAGATCGGCTAGTGGATGTAAAACGCGGATTCTGGTGCGTAACAGAATAATTCTGGCCCAAATCGTTTCCAGGTTGATAAGTATCATATTTGATACAATAAAATCAGGGCTCACTAGTGGAATGGTCATTTTGAATCCAAAAATGGTCATATCACAAGTGAGTTGGTATTTTATCGATTCAAATGATGATTATCAGACTGGAAACATCGAAACACATGAATTGATTCTAAATGCAGTAATAGAAAACCCAAAGAGGAGTATTCGTCAACTTGAAGAGGAATGCGATGATCCAAATCTACGGTGCAAATGATTTTGAAAAAATACAAATTTCACGCTTATAAATTCACAACAAGTCAATTACTAACCAAACAGCATAAGCGACATAGAGTACAGTTCTGTAACCCACTAAACGGTTCCTTAACTAAACGAAGCCTCTCAACAAGAAGAAGATTTTGTACGTCTAATCTACTTCAGTGATGAGTCACATTTCACTTGTGTTCGGCAACCAAATAAACAGAATGTTCGATTTTGGAATGTAGAAAACACTCTTACGAACATTATGAAACGAAGTAAAGCAACATTTCTTCATATTCAAAACGAAGGTCGTTAGAAATCCGAAGTGTTTTTTTGGTGTTAGTATCAAACGTGAAGATTCGTGTATTACATATTTTGAATCAGAGTGAGTATATTGACAAGTTGTTGAAGAGATTTGGTATGTCTGAGTGCCACCCACTGAAGTTACGCCGAAACTAAAAATCGCTGTGGATGCCGCTGTGAAGCTTAAAATCGAAACAGCCGCGAAAAACAGTCCTGGCTTAAAAGCAATACAACCAGTAGAAAGACAACGCCAAACGAGTTGTAATGCTATATTATAAGAGTGTGAGCCAGTTGTCTCAAGCCATCTGGAACGGTCATTGTCCGCTTATAAAAAAAAATTAACGGGCGATCACACCAAGTAAAACCTTGATATGTATACATGATAATATTATCGTTGTACGTACATATTAGCTGTAAGCTGAGAGTTTTAAATTTTGAATAAAAAATATTTGTATATGTACTACAAATAAAGTTGCTCTGTTTGTTTTCTTCCTTTTTCTTCAATTTTTAAATCCTTCAGTTACATCTGAAATTAAGTATTTGTTTTTATTTTGTATCATTTGTGTACATAGTGCTATTGCTTTACTTTCTATCTGTGCTGTGATATAAATAACATTTACCCTGTTTTTTTTTTCTAACTTGTAATAATTCTAAATCGTGATATACTATTTGTGATATAATGACGAACATCATCTCATTGGAAGATTTAAAACCTGGCATGATTAATTGGATAACACGAGTATGTGTCAGTCAACAAAAATAAAAATTTCCAAGGAAATTGGTTCGATCTCACAGTGGAAGATGAAACTAAACTACCAGCATGCGGATGGTTAGGTTAGGTTAATTCAACTATAATTTTTCATTAAACACATGTTTGTTGGAGCTGAGCTGTTTTTCGATTTATAGATTGAGTGATCTGGCCATTTACAAGGCGTGATAATTTCATCATTGCATTCAAATATTTCGTTATTTTTTTTTTATTATAGTGATATAATGTTCGGAATGGTGACTGACCAATATGAAATATAGCACTATTGAAAATATGCATAGCTTTTAGAAGCCAGATTTATGTAAGATGTAGACATGATATGGGGAATCAACCGTGGGTACGATGGGCCCAGCTCTACAAGGCTGCACGCTTTGCTCAACGAAGAATACGACCGTCTCAAGACTAAATTAATCGCCGATCTTAAAGACGTAGAATGCGCAATCACAACCGACGGATGGACCTCCCACACGGTCTAGAAACCGTATCTATATCTGAAGTCTCAATTTTCAAAATCAAGTTTCCTATTTTTTGTATAATTGTAGGTACATAGACCCTGCGGAACTTTATTTGTACAAAACGGTAATATATCAGTCAAGTAGCAATTCTACACACGCTCAACAATTTTATTTAAATTATTTCATTTTCCAGCTATCCCAAAAATTTTATTATTGAAACACGCAGCGATCAAGATGGATATCCTCTATACAGACGACGGTCACCACAGGATGGCGGTTTTACAGCAGAAATTAATTCAAAAACAATAGACAATTCTTGGATAGTTCCATATAACCCTGTGTTGAGTCATGCTTTTAATGCTCACATTAATGTAGAACATTGTCATTCTGTCAAAGCAATTAAATTTTCCTCTCACCCCTTAACCACTTACCACGCCGCATTGACTACTTATTCGTACATTTTTCAGCTCAATCAACGTTGAATTTGAGCCCTTAAAAAGTGACTTTTTGAAAAAAAAATTTATACAAGCCATCTACATATTACAGCCGTAAATATGACAAAATTTTAAAGAAATCTGCCGAGTAGATTCGGCATCGATGCAATCAAACTGAATCCATCCAAAAATCTTGATTTGGCGAGTAAAAATTCGGTATTATGTTTTCTGTTAACAATTCTTTTTACATACGTACTTCTTTAAAATGTCTAAAACACCAATGCAACAAAAAGTAGATGACTTACTCATCCGACACTTTAGGACATTAGACCCAGCTTTCTATGAGGAATTGGCCACAGACTGGGATGACATCTTGGATGTAAATACTGATGAATCAATTCTTAATTCATCACCACCTTCACCAAGACCGCCAACTCCCAATATCAACTTGGAGAAAAATGAGGTACCTGTTCCATACCAACCCAACAGACTGGAATCGAATTTAAAAATTCACGCGTGTAAGTAGTATTTTTATTTTGTGCATTGCTAGCTTTCGGGGCATCATGAGGTAGATCTGCCGGTATTAGAAAGGCCCGAGGGTTCCACTTTGGTTCTATTCTGCGCTAGGGTAGATACACTTCATTTATACTTCGTGCCCACTACCGAATAACAGCAGCAGGCTTACAACCATTCAGCCCTTTCGGCTATGAGACAAACTGACGGATAAAATTTGAAGTGCTTTAAACTGAGTAAGGTTGGTTGCTGCCTAGAACTCGAAATTTGCTGGAAATCGCACATTTAGAAATTCTCATCCGTAGACAAAATTTGATAACGGAAATATCCTATAAGTTTTTCACCCTGAATAATTAAGAAAAAATATTAATCTGTCTCAATCAGAATTTACTAATTTTTTGTGTGTTTAATCTTAGCAATGAGTTGGAATATACTACCAACCAACTCCAATAATGAGAATGTGAGGTTATGGAGACCTAAGCAACATAAAAAAGCACCTCGAAATAAAATTTCAAACAACAGCTCATTTCAAAATAAGTATACTGTACGTACTCGATATAGCTACTACTCGTACATAGCAAACATGTATTCACTCAATCCCGCTATAAAAGGCGGTCTACCTACACATCATCCGCAAAATGCAATCGAGAACAGCTCTTGAAACAGAAACCGACGAAGCTTTTTGAATATTTTATAAAAATCCGTCTTCGTCAACGTTTAAAGTTTTCGCCTTTCAGTACAACACACTCGAAAGATTAAAACCACCTTACACACGCTAACGAAGAAATCTTTTAGAAAACGGAGAGAAAAAAAGTTGAAAATCAAGTTGCTATAAATTGTACAAAGTACATCGTGTAAAGTACGTACGATACGTAGCTAAAGCTATACTATAGACGTACACGTATAGTAAAATATAGCCTACCGTTGCAATATCGAACTCTCTTCGTTAATATACATATACTTATGGTACACACAGACACAATAACACATCAATTCTTCTCTACTGCACCGTACATATACTCGTAATGCATTCGTATAAACGGGTATTTAGGTTAAGTATCATTCATTTTGAGATCGATTTTCAAACTTCTTCCGACTCGTGTGCACTTTTTATGCGCAAGTTAGACATCTCGCAATTTTCATACTTCAACATCGATGAATCTAAGCTTACAGATCAGAAAAATACCATAAAAAGTGCCAAAAGCACCTGCATTCTGAATGCAAAATTTTAGGAGAGCTTTTATCAACTTTTGCCGAAAGAATGGAAGAGGTGGGTAATTTGGGGGTTAATTTGGACAATGATGAAAATTTGGAGGATGAAGAGGGCGATGCTGAGGGAGTTGCTGAGTACATCGCACCTGACTGGCCACCGCACTGGAATGAGCCTGAAGGTCGAGCGGACGGTGATAATGCCTTGTGAACATCGTATCTGCAGGCAATGTGTTGTGCGGTGGCTGAATGAGCGACATAATTGTCCATTTTTTTATTTAATATCTTTTTGCAAACCTATGTTCATTTTTGTATTTTCGTATATATTATATATATATATATTTTTTGCGAACTTAAGTTCATTTTTTTTCCTGTAAATCCATTATAATCTTTTCAAATTTTTTTTTTTTTCGCGAACTTATGTTGGTTGCTGGTATTAAATAAAAATTGATTCCCTACATATACCATAAAATATTTTTCTCTTTTTATGTACTTGAGAGTTGAGACCCATTGTCTGCTTAGTCCATGACCTAGTCCATGGACTGAGGGAGTCCTAGTCCAGACTACATGACCTAGTCCATGGACTGAGGGAGTCCTAGTCCTAGTCCATGGACTTTTAAAAAAAATTTGTAAAAACAATTTCAACAATTTTGAAAAAAACTGACTGAAACTTTTGAAAAAAGTTGAGAAGAAATTATGAGAAATAAATTTTGGGTGAATTGTAAATTTTCTGAATATATCTACAAACAATTTTTTTCAAAATTTCTACAATTATTGTCATTTTTAATTTCTTTCAGAATCAAGATCCCGGTTCGCCGCCATATTCTCCAAATCAGCAGTTTGCTGCGAACCAAATTTTTTTTCAAAACCACAATGACAGCTTTGCGCAGCATGAACAAAATTTGGAGGAGGATGATAGAACTTTTTCTGAAAGGATGGAAGGGGTGGGTAATTTGGGGGTTAATTTGGAGGATGAAGAGGGCAATGCTGAGTACATCGGCACCTGACTGGCCACAGAACTGGCATGAGCTGGAAGGTAGAGATGAGGGAGAAGATGATAAGCGGTGTGTTTCGTGCCAGTTTTATTACCCGCTATCTTCCCTCGCATCAATTCAGCCTACTTGCTATCATCAGATGTGTAGAATATGCGTTCTCAAGTGGTTGAATGAGCGGCATACTTGTCCGCTATGCCGCACTCAAGCAACCACTGCAAGGAGGTTGGTAGAAAATGAAAATTATATATAATTTTTGTACCTATTTTTTGAAATTTTTTTTGAATATTTTGTTAATTCTAGGGTATTTTTTTTAATATTTTGTGCATTATTGTTAGAGTAGGAAGTATATGCCTTAAGGCCACTACCAATATATTTGCCAATACCTATATTCGCGTATGTCAACCCTTTACCAGTCTGGTAACAATAGGCGTGGTCAAGGTGCTAATTTGGCTGGCTAGCCAAATTAGCTACCTAAACTCGTCGCAGTTCTACAACGACAAGAGTCGCGAATTGACAAGTTAATATTACCCTAAAATACAGGAGAGCTCAGGCCCTCGGTTAAAGGTTTTTTATGTTCATTTAAGTTCATTATTTCGATTAAGTTATTATTTGTGTTAAGTTTATTCGTTGCAATATCGTTATTGTGAACTAATTTTTATGTGTAATACAAGTTCGAGTAATAATCGCGTATTTATTCCTCGCACTTATTCATGATAAATAATCGTGGTAAAATCTCTATTCGCGCACCTAGCCGGGGTAAGTATTGTTAATCTAGCAGTGGCTGATAGCATTACATGAGTAGGGAACACATTAAGTACATAACTCTCTGTGTCAATCCCAATTGTTGTGTACTTAGTGTGGCTAGCTAGCATCACACCAATCAGAGAACACTATTCGTTATCTTACGATCAAAGTCTCTGATTCCTAGTTATTTATCATTATTTTGTAAATTATTTTGTTCTTCATAAGCCTATTAGAATTTTTTTATTTACACCCTTTTTTGTGAACCTATGTTCATTTTTTGTATTTTTTCATTTCTTTTTCGCGAACCTATGTAATTTATTGATTTTTTTATTTGTAAAATTTCTATATTTTTATTTATCATTTTTTTTCGCGAACTTATGTTCATTTTTTATTTTTGTATTTCTGTATTTTCATTTTCTTGTAAGCATATTAGAATTTTTTATTTAACTTACACATTTTTTCAATTATTATTTTTTTTTCGCATACACCTTAAAATATGTACTTGGAACCAATTCTCCGCATAGTTACATAAAAGGACTGTGTGAGTATAGTCTTTTAGTCCAAGGGCTATAGTTGCGTAATCCAACTACAGTCTGCTTAGTCCATAGGAATCGAAGTAGATTTTCTAGTAAATTGTTTTTGTAATCATTTCAAAATTTTCATTTTTTGGGCTTTTTTTTTGCGCTGCTTCTTATTTATCCGTTCGGATTTCGGTGGTGTTGTGTTATTCATGGTCATTGCAGACGGAGTCTCTTCAATTATTACTAATCCGATCAATTTTGTGAAATATTTTTTAAAAAGTTGTAAGCTATGTAGATGTAGTAAGTTTATGCAGGTAATTTTGCCGGGTGTACAAAATTTATGATCTCATCGATTTTCACCGATATATTTTGCAATCTGTCGCCATTTTTTTTTCAGCCAGCTGGACACATGATATTAGAATTCGACATGAGTAAATCAAATACTCATGATCGAACTAATGTGACGGTTAGTCGGTTGTGCTCCTTTCTGGAAAATTTAATTTAATACACGACTTTTTTCTTTAAAAAAAATTTAAAAATGTGTGTACCGCGCCGTAACAGTGTCATTGAAAACAACGATCAGCCTGGTCAAAATGACAACAACAACTAGTGAAGTTCAACATATCTTTCTCCCTTTGAGTGACAATTATTGAGATTTTTGGAAAAGTCTCGTGCAACGTATCAAATTAGGTTAGAATTTAGCAAGAAGTTGAAATATTTCCACCGTGATGTTAACGTTATTTTTGAACACCTTTTTCTATACTTTTTGAACCCCTTGAGATTTCTTGCTTCTTCCTAGCCAAGTGACCAATTCCCAAAAAATGTTCTTATTCTATTCTTTCAACGTTTATATTCTCTTACGAATTTTCAAGTGTAAGTTATGTATTTTTTATATTTTCTCAATGTATTTTTTAATTTTTTTATTGAAAAAAATCGAATTTTCCTTTTGTCTTTTATGACAGTTAATTAATATAATTATTATTTTTCAGAGTATTATTTTTCTATTGGTTTACGCGGTTTCAATACAAGCAGTGGCGTCGCGCTCCAAATCTTCTAAGTGAGGCGTTGAAAACAACAATGAAGATATCGCCGAACACAAACATAAGAAGTTCAAATTTTACTCAGAGAGCAGCAAATTGTAAGTTCATGGGTGTATGTATTTCAAATTGGAAACAGTTCTGCCATGAGATTGGGGAAGACCTCCCTGCTACCAAGAAGGCAGGAAGACTGATCGCCGAACACAAACATAAGAAGTTCAAATTTGACTCAGAGGGCAGCAAATTGTAATTTCATTGGTGGTATTTCAAATTGGAAACAGTTCTGCCATGAGATTGGAGAAAACCTCATTGCTACCAAGGAGGCAGGAAGTCTGAGACTACATGAAATTTGAATGAGCAAATCCCTTTCTCATAAACCTAACTACGACGATAAAAATCATCGAAAATAGCTTACAAAAACAACTCAAAGAAAAAACTTTTCAAATTACGCGCCGTTGAGCGGCGGCAGTGCGTACTGCGTACGTGAATCACAAACACTAACAATAAGAAGACGACTACGAGTAAAGAGTGTATGGTCGTCGCGCCTTATGCAAGCCTTTTGTTTTTCGTTCGGTTGCCTCATTGTTCGAGTAATATTTTATTATTTTTCGATGCCTACTATCGGAAAATAAGGGAGAGAACAGCACAGTACTCGCTAAGAAGAACCTTACAGATAGAAGGATGAAAGTCGGCAAGAGCGAAGCACCGGTGTGAGAGGAAAAACTTAGCAGGCGAAGTAGTTTTAAAGCGGTTTTTGCCATAAGCGTTCGCGTAACATAGATACGCTATGAAATTACGTGCGACTTTAAAAGTTTACAGTGTTATGGAAGTTTTAGCTTTTGTTTGGCATTCACGGCGTAAGTAAAGCTGCAGAACGACTCAGAAAAGCAGAAAGGCAGCTGGAACAGAAAACTTGCCATAAGGAACTGTTTGCTGTACAGCGTCAAGTTGATTGTGACGGTGGTGCGCTTACATATCCTTTGGCTAAGAGAACGCGATTTCCGATTTACTGCAAGTTAACCAACCTCCTATGTGTAAACAAAACAGTTTCCTTGATTTCATCATTTGAACGCTTATTTTGAAATAACCCCCCCCCCACTTCTTCGTATAAATTTATAGTTAATTGGTTATGAATTTTTTAAATTTTAATGGAATAATAAGGATTTTTATGTTGTGAAAAGAGCTATTTTTCAATTTCCGATTTACATAGGTGAATCACTGCATTACATCGATGCACATCGATGCTGGCAAAAGAAACAGAACATCATACAGCTACCCTAGATGCTAGAACCATCTAGTAAGGGTAAAGGTACTAATGATCGACCCCCTCCCTAAATCCGACCACCACTCTATTTTGCCGGATAATGCCAAATGGTGAGAAATGACAAGTAAAACGAAAATCAGAAAGTCAACAGTAACTTTCAAATTTTGTTGAAAGTGAGCTTGTGAAAATAGTTTTTGGCGGATAAATTTTGTGTTAATTTTTATTTAAAGCTGACACTTGAAGGAATGGATAATTTTAACTGTGAGTTTTCACATTTTTAGTCGAAGTTTTTTTTATGGAGTCCCTTAAATTCGACCCCCAATGTTTTTGTGATTTCAATATATTGTTTTTATCCATCGAATAAGCCGTAGTCGAAAGAAAAAGTGCAGAGGAAGGAATGTATCTATAAAATAGCGGCTAGACAGTTCGAAGTACCTATTACAACGTTGAAGAATTAGGTGCATCGTGATCTTCGACATCTCATTTTAATTTAGCAACTTCAGCAAGAAACCTTCATCACTTAGAGTTAGTGATTGAAGATAAAGTTCAATTAATTCGTATCAAAATTGGTCGCTCAGTATGAAATGTGGAGAAAATATCGATGGAAGATGCATTGTAAACAACGATTTAAATATTCTATGTGATGTTGGTGTAATTAAGTAAGTAATGTTTCATTTTCTTCTCGTATCTCTCAGGAAAAAGTTGATGATGAAACATCAATTTCATTTTAGCAGAAACTGGTATTCCGAAATATATGAGAACAATAAAACTGGACAAATGAGGTCAAATCAGTACTTGATTTTCTTTTCAACAGAATGGATGAATTTACCAGCTCCATACATACCTATGATTGTGTTTAAATGTTCTCATCAAGAAGAACATTCAAATTCTGCATTAACTGGGCCCATAAATACATTTTTGTTTTGAATTCAGATGTAAGAATAATGTTGCTGCCAATACTGAAACATTTTATAATAGGTATGTAGATGCATATGACGGTAGATCTGCGAAACACCACATTCCGCATAATATATTTCCTTCAAATTACAAAACCACAAAAAATGCAACATGAAAACGGAACACCAACTACTCGTAGAATGTTTCGTTTTCGGTATAGGTTAGGTTTGTGGCTGTTCAATCCAGCCCCAGCTCATCCCCTGTCAATTCTACCAGACAAAATTCATCTAAACCACCTGTGTTTCCATCTACCTCTGCAGCTCCAGTGAGTCAATTTCCCCTCAGACCCACCATGCAAGCGTCTCAAGAATCTTCATCAACACCCCGAGGAATTAATGATGATGACGATTTCTTTGACGATCTTATTACAACGGAAGAAATGAAGAATGTATCAAGTCATTTTTGAAGTGAATATTGTACACAGGGTGGACCCAAAATTGTTCAATATGTACGTATAGTTTTGCCTTAAAATAAAAGTTCATTTGGACACACCAGATTCCTCGAAACACACCGTGGCTCTGCATTAACAAAATTTTCGGTGAAATTTCCACAGCATAAGTCCAAAGAAGAGAAAAAAAAATTAAATATAAAGCTCGGCTCGAATTTCGAAATCAGGATGTAATAAATTTTAACGGTTTTAAAGCACTGAGATTGTCTTTATTTCTCGCCCTTTTTTTTTCCTTGTTTCGCAAGGCGAATATGGAGTTTTGTGTTTCTCACAGCCCTGCTCATTCTCTCCTCTCAACGACCTTTCGTATCTTTCCATCTTTTACGTCTCTTTATAGTATATGGTCTACGCTGCTTTACACGGCATAAGTAGATACGTGCGAGAGAAGACAGAAGAAAAAAAGCGTAGAAAAATAGCAGGAGAGGCGAAATCGTTTCTTTTTAAATATCTGCAAACTATTGTTTAGGGAAAATATATATCACCTTTATGGCAACAATGGTACCATTTGTTCGTTTGCCGACTGTAAAGCTTACTCCATTATAGAAGAATTTACGGCAGTTTAATGGCGTCTTATTTTATAATTATCATGGATTTTGGAAGGCGTTTTATCGTGTTAATTTTATATTAGTGATGCGTTTTCTCTCACACCCTTCCTTCCTTTCCTCATCTCTCGATAGTTTTTATATTCGGTGATATTGCAGCAAAGTATTCTGTACACAATCGATTTATTACACGCCGGTTGACGCGCGAGTCGCGACGCCGTCGTCGCCGCGTCTTTATTGCAACGACGACCGACAATGGCGAATGAAATTGTCTCTATTCTAGCCAGCAGCCTTGAAAAATTCCCGAATACTCCTCCACGTACGGTACGCACAAAATTTTGGCGAATTTTTCGACGCTTGAGAAAGATGACTCGTCGGCAACACGAGCTGCGCGTTAAAAGTATACAGGTACTTTTAATATGCATTAAGCGTATGAAAAAATTTAACGTACACGGGGGAGCTGTATGTTTTCATTTTGATACAGCCGAAGGAGGAGGAAAGACGGACTAAGAAGAGGGGTGGCAATAGCGTCAAATTCACGAAAAATTTCCTCGACGAGCGACGCGATGCTGCGTCATCTGACGCTAATTTTTATCGGCTACGGTGTCATAATTTTTCATCTTGCGGCGGTATTTCGCTTTTGTTTTGTGTTTTGTTTTTTTTTCTTCTTGTCATTAAGAGAGAAACTGTGGTAGACAGGGTAAAGACGAAGGGGTAGTACAACGACGACGACGCGGCAACGTGAGTTGTGTGGCCTTGTTACACAATGGCAAAGTTTTCGAAACATTGTGCGATTTTTCACCGTTTCTCGCTAATTCGCCGACACGACGAGGCGATACAGACTCTCTGGGGACAGGTCGTAAAGTTGTTATTGTTTTTCCCCTTCATCGTGCAAATTCATTCTTTCGAATGGAATGCGCGTGTAAACGGCGACCAGGGAATACGTATTTGTGAAAATTACATCGCCTTTTGTATCGCCATAGCCGAAGAATCGTCCGTAATGAGATGAATTCAATTTTCGCTGCGTATCTTTCCTTCCGAGCTATAGCCAGCTGGTCTTTGGCAGAGTTACGCGAGGTGAAATATTCTCAAGACTGTTTTTATACACTAAACAAGTCGGCGAATTTTGAACTAAGAATTCAGCGGAGACCTTCATTTTTAGTTGAAAGTTACTCACAAAAAATTTGAGTTCCGGAGGTGTCCCTTGAAAGGCAGATTTGGGTCTTCAAAGAAGGGACATTTTTGAAGAAGATAGCCCAATCACAAATCAAAGAATTTAAGATTCTGTTTCGAACTACATATGATTTTGCCTTTAAACTCCAAGACCACGTTTAGGGTTTAACTGAGAAGTGGGACATTAGCAAATCGTTTTTTTCTTGATAAATTCGAGTTTTGAACATTTTTTCTTGGCAAATATTTCGCATTTAAATTATAGGTACCAAAATATTGGAAGATATAATTCTTGAAATTATGGAAACATTTGGAACGTTTTTATGATAGGGACCTACTGCGGTGTACACAAACTAAAACGTGCAGTGCGACGAAATGATTTCTAAATAAAAAAAAAAAAATCCTTCATTTTTGACTCGATTTAATTGGTTTAAAATCAACAGAGCGTCATCAGCGACTGGTTTCGAGCTTTCAAAATGCTCCACAAAGGTCGCTGGTGGCGTTCTGACGTCAGAACGTTGCATGGCGAATTGGCTGAGCTAGGGAATCAAATGAGAAATTTGGTAGGTTCATTACGTTTTCTTGGTCCAGAGTGACTTCTCGCTTTTTTTCGACTGTGCTTTTTTTTTTCTCCAAGTTAATTGATTGTTTTTCTTAATTATTGAAAGTGTTCGAACAAATGTACTGTTTTGGCTGCTTAAAAAAGAAATAATTATCGTTTTTCGTCGCGTTGTTTCGCCATTCGACGAATGTTGTTCAGTTCATCTCATTAATTGCCACGTGTCATCTTTAATTTGATCATCACGATCATTTTTAATCGAATGTCAGCTTTAACCAATTGATGATCATCTTTAAATTGATACTGATATCATTGGAAATCAGCTCTATTCGAATTCGTGATCATCTATATTGATATTGGTCATTTCGAATCAGCTTTAATTTACAATAAATCGTTACATTGAGCTCAGTGACTCCAAGGTCCGATATTTGGGTATTTATGTGTTGAATTTGCTCTTTTACTTATTTTGTTCTGTTTTATTTGTATTTCATGTTATTTAAATTTTTATTACTAGTTATTTAATAGTAGATTATTATTGACCAACTATGTTATTGATAGGTTCTCGTTTCTATAATAAGTACCTATCAAATTGTGAGCCATATTTTTTGATAGCAATTATATTAATGTGGTGGCTACTTGGTGTTGGTCTAGTCTAATATTTTCGTTTCTTCTAATTAAGAAATAAAAGTATCGCCACAAATGTAGTAACCAGTACTTAGCTCCATTAGTAAATGAAATATGTAGTTAACACAAGTATGGCCTTAAAATCCATGGTTTTGCGTATTCGTTCAAGTTGAATAAAATAGTAATGGACGCTCCACGACCATGAAACCGACAACGACGAAAACTATAACGAAAACACCAAGCAATGCTCAACAGAAAATCATCGACATTGCATATCAATAAAAATTTCAAAATTTGGCCTCGTTCGTGATATACCACTTGACTATATGCACATGTGCTGCATTGGAGTGATGAAAAAATTACTGGGAATTTGGACTATCAAATTGAAAAATATTCTGTCAGAGGATAATTGGAGCAAAATTCCTAATAAACTTATAAATTAATTTAAAATTATGTTTATAGAAATAAAATATAAGTTGATTATTAAAAATATTAATCATTTTTTTTTCTTTTAGTATCAAGATTTTAATTAATAAAAAATATATTTATTTAATTTTTTTGTACAAGCTGCTGAGTATATGCCTCAAGAATTTCAACGTAAACCAGAAATCTTGGAAAAATTATGCAATTAGAAAGCAACACAGATGAGACTGTTCTTGTTGTATGTTGGGGCACTAATTCTACACAATTCGACGAATGATGAAAAGTATGATATTAAGTATATTATTATTTTTTTGGAAATGATTAAATTTATTTATTATTATTTTAATATTTTTAATGTAATGGATGCGATTACAACGTATAAGTGGATTGAAACTACAAGATTGAAATTGTAAAATAAGACATCGTAATGAAAGATCTGAATAATAGATTTTAAAAACTAAAAATATCAACAGCAGTGTTTTTAAAAAAAATATCATAAAAGATATCATTCTTGAAATTAAAGAAACATTTTGGAACGTTTTTATGATATGGACCTACTGTGGTGTCCACAAATAAAAATGTAGTAACCAATACTTAGCTCCTTTAGTAAATGAAATATGTAGTTTACGCAAGTATGACATTAAAATCCATGATTTCACATATTCGTTCAAGTTGGATAAAATAGTAATGGATGCTCCAGCAAAATCCTATATCTTAGGAGTGTCAGTCCCATGCACCAGGTGTACAGTTATTGGAGTACGTGTTATGAGAAAAGGTTTAGCCAGCACATCTGTACAGAAATCTAAGGGAAGGAAAGCTCTTTGTATTCTAAATTTGAACACTGCAGTTAGGAAAGCAGAAGATTCCTTCAGAAATGAAATTCCACTATGTGACCAAACTGCTGATCGCACCCATTCTTCTTCACTGGGAAACTGAAGATGGGGAATTATCTGTGAGTGAAATAGTCGGTAATGATACTTACAATGAGGGCGACTTCAAATTATATGACTTTGTTACACATTCAGCTGAAAACACCGAGCAATGCTCAACAGATAATCAACATCGCACGATATCAACAAAAATTTCAAAATTTGACCTCGTTCCTGATGTACCACTCGACTATATGCACATGTGCTGCATAGGAGTTATGAAAAAATTACTGGTAATTCGGACTACCAATTTGAAAAATATTCTGTCAAAGAATAGTTAGAGCAAATTTTCAAATAAACTTGTACAAGCTGCCTAGTATACGCCTCAAGAATATCAACGTAAACCAGAAAGTTCAGAAGAATTATGTAATTGGAAAGCAACGCAGATGAGGCTGTTCTTGTTGTATTTTGGGGCATCGATTCTACACAATTCGACGAATGATGGAAAATGTTTAGAGAGTTGATTAAAATAATATATTATTTTTTTGGAAAATGATTGTATAATTATAAAATTAATTAAATTATACCTAATAAAATTTGTTTAAATTGTTTTTTAATATTTTTTCCCCCCATAAAAACTATTGAATGTTGGTAAATTTATTTATTATTATTGTAACGTCACGAACCGGCAACCTTTGAATCCAACGTGGACGTGAGAAATGTCCGTGATCGCGGAGTTGGGAGCTATAGCCTCTTCCTTAATAGGCAGAGGCACCGCCAGATGATAGTTTATATACTTGTATAAGTTATTACTCTTTATTGCTATCCTCTACTGTTCGTACATATCTTGAAACTTTCATTCAGAATGGCATTACTTTGTATGGCCCGGAGTTCGCAGTGTACAACGTTCACAATCTAATACATGCAGCGGACGATTACCAAAGATTTGGACCTATCGATTCTTACAGCACCTTTCTCTTTGAGAGTTTTCTTGGGAAAGTTAAGGGATTCGTGAATAATGGTTATTGTCCAGACAGCCGAATCATGAACATCTATTCAAATCTTATTGGGACTAATTCTCTTTGCCAATAATACTACATTATATTCTTGGGATGAATCTTCACAATTTTTTAAAATTCCGAAACTTAAGAATGCATCAGGTACATTTTATAAAGATTCAGCTAACTTTATGAGACCTTGTACAGGTATCAAGGAAGCCAAAAAAGTAATTTTGAAACAACATGGAAACAGTGGCAGTCCGAATGTGCAAGTTAGCATGAAATTGGAGATTGCCTATGTCTGACATCGTTGATAAAAAGAAGAACTTCACTGTAATCACAAAACCGAAAGTGAAGATTTCTTTGGATGACCCTATTCTGCTTGATACAAAGAAAAAGAAGGATATCGAATCCCTCCTGGAGACAAGATTCGGATCAGAGTGGCCAGACCGTCAAGATATAGGCCCATTTTATCGGTTTTTCTTTTTCAAAAGTGTCGCAGTGTATTGGAGCAGACTCCCCTCCTCTTTTGATCAATTTGAAACCAACACAGGTTGTTGATTAGATGAACTAAACAAGTCAGTAAAAATGACCGACTACTCAAAGCAGTGAAACTCTCGACTGTGGAGTATCAACACGTCATAAACGTTTGCACCGTTGTTGAAAAATAATACGTAGCAAACCTTAAACAGGTAAAATATCAGTACGTATTTGAATTTCATTGTATGTTTCATACCGTAGTTGATGACAGAGAAGAGAGCGAAGTAGAAAGGAAAAAAACGGAAATGAGATTTCGAGGATGCTTCACCCTTGGAGAGAGAATAAAAGTACGCTGAAGAGAGCAAAATACTTGAAAAACTGTACAGCGGAGAGACTACTTAATGCGATGAATCCAAAAAGATTACATTATCTGGGTTGGGGGAAAATACCGTTGTGGAAACAGAATAACGGCTAAAAAGCACAATACAAGAGTTGTTTTGCTTTTGTATGTCGTGTGTACTTTTCAGTCATAGGCCTTATTGTTTTGCAGCTTACGCATTTAAACTCGAGTTCGTCGCTGATATGACGAATAAACGAAACTGCGAGAAAGAATGATCAACACGTTGGCTCTAGAATTTAGTAGGTTTTTCCTAGGAGGGGTTCGGATTTCGAGAGCTATGTTGATGACTGTAATGATCGCGATGTCTGCAGTCTACCAGGTGAGAAAAGCTTACGAGTTTTTAATTCGCGTTTTCAGAAGATTGTCGAAAGAGATGACGACGTCGGCGTCATTGATAAAGGGTAAGCCATCGTTTCGTACAGTTTGTAATAATCTGTAACAATAATAATGAACATATAATATGTACTTGCTGAGATATGTCTTTTATTTTTTTTTTTTTACTGTCGATCCTCAAACGAGAAGATTTTTGTTTAAAGCACATTCTTCTCCTTCAGACACATGCATCGAATTTGCCAGACATTGTGTAAGGAACATAACGAAAAATCAGTGGCGCGAAAAAGTTTTGCAAAGTACTTGTTGCAGAAAACATGCCTATTCATAAGCCTAGGAAGGACCAATGTGATGTATCTTTTGCTCATATTCAGGGGAATATTTCGGATGACGAATACAATCAACATCGCGTCGTGAAAAAAGTCTAGTATTGGTCCTAATATCGTCAAAGAGGCCATGTCTGTAAATCGATTTGAAAAGATCCGCCGGTACATTCATTTCAATGACAATTCTATATACTATCTAACGATGATCAGATTTACGATGCTCAAAGAAATGATTTATTATTCAAGCTGCGGCCTCTCATTCACGCATTACTTGCAAGAATTCAGACAGTACCACCACCTGAAAAATCATCTCTCGACGAGCAGGTATGCGCCACCAAAAATCGCTCGTATTTAAAAAATTACTTGCCAAATTAACCCCATAAGTGGGGGTACAAGTTGTATGTGCGCTTGGCTACGTTCATAACTTTGAAATATACACTGGAGCTGCGAAAAATTTCTTTCCATACGAACCTAATTTCGGTGCCTGGGGTAACGTTAAGATGCGTTTATGTCGTATTCTGAGTGATGGTAAAAATCATCAGTTGTATTATGATAACTACTATTCCAGCGTTCCTTCAGCAGTGTACCTATATCAGCGGCATTTTTGTATACCAGGTACAATTATTAAAAATCGCATTTCAGACAGGTTATTTCATACCCGAACCGAAACCCAATCCTGATGGAAATGATCTGGGTCCATCAACCTCGAGACAGGCAACTGATGCTGTAGCGCAAACTCAACCTAGAACGAGAGCCCGACTTCACCGAAGGAGTGGTCCAGAAGTGTGACAAAGACAGAGCACGCCGTGAAAAGCAATAAAGCTGCAAGCGAGCGAAAACGGTCCGCTTGCAAGAGATGAATGCAAAGTGTCAAACCGAAGCCTAGAAAAGACTCAGAGGAATGGTAGCAAAAAATCGCCTCAGGTTGGCGGCCAGCCAGTTTGGTAAGCCACCAACCTGGAGTTATAAGTACATACGTTGAAATATATGAAGAAAAGATCAAACCAAAGTTTACCATTTTAAGTAAGGCAACGTTTCGTTTTTGTCTTTGTTTTATCTTGTTAAAATTATGCCTATGGCATTTTTGATTTGGTTTAATGTTGTTATGCAAAATATATAATTACCTATATATATATGCTTAATTATTTATGTTCCGTGATCTTCATTAAACTAAAATCTCGTTTAGAGTTAAGTACAGGTAAAGGCAACATTGTGTTTTGTTTCAATTTTTTTCAAATAACGCCTACAGTACTTTTTATATGGTTTAATGTTATTTTTATGCAATTACAATTCTTGCTTCTTTATTGCCTTTTTCGTTTTATTCTCGTCACTCTTTATTAAACAATCCCAAAATAGGATACCGCTAAAGATGACAAATTTGATGAAATCTGCGGCGAATTTGGCAAAACAGAAGAATGATATGTACCAGTGCTCTTGTTTGTAAACATTGGACATATGCGGAGCGTTCCGGTTTATCCTTATCGATCCTACGTTTGTGATTTGTGTCAATAATTCTTCGTTTTACATCGATAATATTCTACTCATTTTTAGCATTTTTTCTGAAAATGAACCATTTTCTACTTTTTCTGGTGTAAAAAATTTCAAAAAGTAGGTGTAGACAGAAATTGATTTTGTGGGAATGTTAATAGCTTAGTGTATAGTCTGAACCGTTGATCCAAGAATATCTATTCAGCTATGCAGTCAAAAAAATTGAAAATTTTGGAAATGATTTTTTTCAAAGTCTTTGAAAACTAGTTGGTAAATTTAATCTGAGCACCAAATTTCGAATTTTTTCTGACAAGCTGTTCAAGTATTTTTGAAGCCGAAGGATTACTCTATAAGTCAAGCTATCAACGTATCCACGAAATCAGTGCGTTGGCTCCAGGTGACATTAAGGCTAAGGTTTGCCAACTTGCTTTCCTCTCCCCTACGACACGAATTCGGCGTAACATAAACCGAGAAACGATGAATAGCGTAACAATGCTATGGCAAAATTCTAACCTCATCTCGGCGCGATCACATCTAATTCAAAAACAATTCAAGAATGGTCCCTGTCCCCTTCATTACAAACCGAATCGAATAAACATCGCTCCCACATCCTAACACTTTTCAATACAAATTCAAAAAAATGCTAAGTATGCGGATCCATAACTAGTAATTTACAATACACCAACTATTTCTACCAGTATCACGTTACCATTCACAAAACAGCAATGCAACAGTTTCGAGCCCGAATAACGAGAAGTTTTCGAGAGCATCGCATCGCATCGTCAATTCATTCAAAATAGCGAAAAATTTTCCTATCTCGCGCAATTAAACAACAACAATGCGATCAATCGTGTTTTTAGAGATAGCGTTTGAATATGCACACGCGATTTGGCAATGAATTTGCCAGCGCAACATTACGAAACGAAAGCGCCCATTATCGAGATTGAAATTCGCGCCAGGCGAAGTTTCGCCGAGCGTGGAATGTACCTATTCGACTGTGTATCTCGGCGGTATACCTGTGTGTATTGCTCTTATTCATACACATACATTATATGTACATGTACGTTATATACATGTATAGCGTACCTGCCTGAATCTCTCTCGCTCTGTTTCTATTAGCGTTAGATAGTGATATGGTATACCTATTTGAACATAGGTGGTACCTACTGTTGCGTATATACGTACAATATAAAAGCTCAACAGCAACGGTAGCAGGGTTGACGACGACAAGCGACGACGATAACGTATGTATACGTCGAATACCTACATATACGTAGAGACAAAACGATGCCATAAGGGAGGATGATGACGAAGAGAGCCGAGGTGCGGAGCATGTGAAATGGGAGAACAAGAGTTGACACAGCGCCGCCGATATACGAGTAGAGAGAAGCTTTCACGTACACGTAAATGGATGGTGTTGGGGGATACTGCGAGAGAGTTGAATTCAGTTCACCTGTGATGTAAAATAACAATGCGGATGAGAACGATATTCGTTCGAACAAATCGAAGATCGTATCAGAAGAAGCGGTGCTAACAACAACGGCTATAGTATACGAGGACGACTACAGCGAATTCGAATTACCTACTCATGCACACGTAAAGCCACTTACACCAGTTGAAGAAGAGCGAGGTTTTTGCTGTTGCTGCGCTGGTGTGCCGCTGTTGGGTAATAAATTAAACGACGATTGTACTATTTTAATTTCAATTAAGTTGGGTCGTTGTAATATAGAACGCGAATGCGGCGGCGACGACGACGACGATGCCTTTTTCACAGCCACCAGAGAAACAAGGGATGTGCACACCGTGATGGCGATGGCGGCGGTGTGTGGTGGCAAAAGCGACGAAAATATCTTTCAGGAGAGAGAAGTTTTCCGATGGTTTACAGAATCACATATACACACACACACACACACGTATACGTACACGTACCATACAAGGTGGTAAGTTAAGTAATAGAGAGATATACAAGTGGTGGAATATCGCAGCGCAGCATCTATTATATTATTATATACTATAAATTTCCACATCGATAATTTTATTCTCTCTCTCTGCCCGTTTATGATGAAAATTTCACGTACACGCGGTTCGTATTCTAGTTAAATGGAGAGAAAGAGCAGCAGAAAGCTCCGGCTGCGAATGACTGCGCGGATATTGAAACAATACCGAGAAAAGGTATTAGCGGCTTGCGAGATTTGGTAAATTATCGTCCGTCCGTCGCGTCGCCCCAGCCCCAGCCACATCGTTCGTTTTTCATTTCGTATCATGATGAAAATTCGCTCTATACTGCAGGTTATCCTTACGAGAATAAGGAGGCGAAGAGAAGGGTTACTAATAAGTACGCGTGTTTTCATTTATATCGTGCATTCGACTTCTCCGCCCTCAATAAAATAGCATCGATGGGAAATGGCAAATGAGACGTCAAACAGCAATAACGACACGTAGAACAGATGCAATAAAATAAACCGATTCTGGTGATATTCAAAGAATGGTATCGATATTAGGTACGAGAAAATCGGGTCTCCACTCCAACCGAAAACGGATTACAAAACGGCGTGCTAACTTGCAAACCGCTTGACGATCATCACACGTCAGAAAATATCGCTACCTTCTTAAACGAAACCATCAAAAAGGCTGGCGTTGAAAAAGCACAAATTGTTAGCATTACGACGGGCAATGAGCCGAAACTGATCGCGGCTCAGCGAATGTACCTAGTTGAAAAATATTTACATTTTCATTACCAACTATGAAAACTAATATTGGACTACAAAAAACTCAAGTCAACACGATCATGATTCACCAATGCTGGTTAGCGAATTACTCGGCTTGCACAACTATTCGTACATATAGGTTGTTGGAAACTTTGGAATTGATGAAAAAAACGAAATACATAAATAACAATCGCACATAGAGCGAAATAAAATAATCGCTTACCAACTGAAGATCAAGACAAATTACTTTTTTTCTGTTTCAGTGAAAAATGCACCTACCTGCAAAAAATAAAAAAAGATACAGTAACATTCAAAACATCAAGCATGCAAATTTACATGTAAAATATTGTTAGGTACAATTGTGCACTTGAATAGGTCATCCGACATTTTCTTTTGGGGAAATTGGAGAAGGGATCTGATAAAAAGTTGTAGGGGTACATACTTCAAAAGACTGCAGGAAAAGTTATGGATCTCTAAGTCGAACTAAGTATACCTTTTTTACCAGAGTTTCAAATATTGAAATGCACATTTAAAATCGAAAAAAAAATCGTTTTGAAATTTTTTTGTTGGTAATTGATCATATTTTGTATCATATTAACCCTTTGGAGGTTCTCTAGGTTTTCGCGTTAGAAAATTGAAGTGCCTTAATGAGTGTGATAGGGTACCTCGCCCAATTGGCCAAACCACAAAAAAGTCGAGCTTTTGATGAAAAGTTTTATAGGAAAATGAAAGTTTCCAAAAAACACAAATGTGACATTTCCTAAAAAAAAATTGAATGTATGCAGAATTTTTTTTGAAAAAATGAACCAAAAACATGTGTCAAAAACATTGAACAAAAGCACTCTTTCAAGAAATGAAATAAAAATTGAATTGGAAAAAAATAAAAATACAAGGTTGAAAAAAAGTCATCTGGCAGTTCACAAATTCAGCGAGAATCAAATCTTGTTGGCAAAAATGCCTTTGTTTAAAGCATGAAGAGAAGAAAAATCTATGCCGCTAAGAGAGGATTTTTTATCAAGTCATAAAATCTTTTCGGAAATCGAGCCGAAATATGGGACAAAATTTAGCAAAATTGCGAGCTTTCTGGCAGGGGGTAACTAATTATGAAAACATTTTCGCCTTTATTCACGAGATGTAGCATAGAATTTTCTTTCATTTTGGGAAAAAATGAGTATTTTATCACTTATTGGAGTATAGGAATATGAAGATGAAGATGAAGAGAAATAGTGAACAAAAACACAAATCCAGAGCGTAAACGAAATGAAAGACTGAACTCGTAGATGAATTTGGATTTTTATTTACTATTTTTACTATTTCTCTTCATCTTCATATTCCTATACTCCAATAAGTGATAGAATACTCATTTTTTCCCAAAATGAAAGAAAATTCTATTCTACATCTCGTGAATAAAGGCGAAAATGTTTTCATAATTAGTTACCCCCTGCCAGAAAGCTCGCAATTTTGCTAAATTTTGTCCCATATTTCGGCTCGATTTCCGAAAAGATTTTATGACTTGATAAAAAAATCCTCTCTTAGCGGCATAGATTTTTCTTCTCTTCATGCTTTAAACAAAGGCATTTTTGCCAACAAAATTTGATTCTCGCTGAATTTGTGAACTGCCAGATGACTTTTTTTCAACCTTGTATTTTTATTTTTTTCCAATTCAATTTTTATTTCATTTCTTGAAAGAGTGCTTTTGTTCAATGTTTTTGACACATGTTTTTGGTTCATTTTTTCAAAAAAAATTCTGCATACATTCAATTTTTTTTAGGAAATGTCACATTTGTGTTTTTTGGAAACTTTCATTTTCCTATAAAACTTTTCATCAAAAGCTCGACTTTTTTGTGGTTTGGCCAATTGGGCGAGTTACCCTATCACACTCATTAAGGCACTTCAATTTTCTAACCCGAAAACCTAGAGAACCTCCAAAGGGTTAACAAGAAGGGAGAACACAGTTCTAGAAATTTCTCCATTTTTTTGGTTATTTATAAAACTTTTGAATAGGCCAGAAATCGAACCTATATTTTTGTAAGTCATACAAAACCCTTGGAAAGATGAAAAAAAAAGTCAAAAACGGTTATCTCACTTCCAATTCAATATAATATGATCAATTCTCATTTTTTTCATAAAAATATATTTCATTTCAATTTTTAATGTAATTTTGAAATTTGAAACCTCGGTGGAAAAGTGATGATTCCAGCCAAGGATTCAAAATATTTCCCATAGTCTTTTGAGGTCCCTCTACAACTTTTTAAGGGACCCCCCCCTCCATTATTCCGAAAGAAAGACCTAGACAACCTACCTCATTATGCACCTCACCTACCTACATTTTTTCAGAGCATCTAACGAATTTTTTTCTATGAAAAATGGTCAATTACTTCAGTTTTTTCTATCGAAATTTTCTCTCCACCCCCTCCCGCCATTTCCTTCCCAAACACCACGAAAAAAAACAGCGAAGTAAAATTGATTACATACAGAACCTATTATTTCTAATGAGAAGAAAACCTGAATTTTAAATCGAAATTATTTAGAAAATCATTCACTCAAAAATAAACAATTTATGCAGTTCTTTTAATACATTCTCATTATTTTTTCAATTTCTTCACTAAATCGCTAAATTCTTTCCATTTTCATCACCTGCTCCCGTTAGATACTCTGATAAATCGAATACAATAGGTACAATAAAAACGCATGCAAAGCGCAATAAACCAAGCAAAAAAAGATGGTACCATTAAAGAAACAAAATTTCACAGGTATGTTAGGTACTTTGGAAATCATATTAAATAAAAGCACTGAAATCACCGAAGTGCTTGTCGAAGAAGCAAGCTTTAAAATAAAAAAGTACCTAAAATTTGAAGACATCATCAGCATCGGAAATACCGAAAAAACAAAAATTAATACGATAGGAATAATAAAAGCCACTTCAGATGAAGAAACGATAACCATAGAAGGACAATCAGTTTAAAAAACCTATATGGGGGGGGGGGGTGGCATGAAAGTAGTGAGCGTCTGATATAGCATTGAAGATAATTGTTCATATCCCAGTTGCATCAGAACTCAAAACATTCGGAATTTCAAGCGAAGCCATAATTATTTTGAAAAGTTTTTCAACTAACCCTTAAACATCCGAGAGAAGTTCTACCAATCAATTTCAAGGATTTTCACAATAGAAGTCGAACTGAACTATCAGCTGGTGATATTTGAAAATAAATTGAATTCGAGTTGATCACTCATTTTGAAAATTGAGGATTCTTCTCAATTGTCTCCAAACGATTATTTTCATTTCCGAACCCTTTAAAGATGCAGACGGAAACAAAAAGCCAAGTTGGTAGAAATTTAGTGACAAAATGTCATCGGCTAAAAATTTTTCAATTTTTTTAAAAGACCCGTTAAGGAAAATTTTTCATATTGCAAAGAAATTTGGAATAAAATAGGAGAAGGTAACGCCGCGCCGGGGTTTTCAATTGTGATTGAATTTCATTTTGGAATTCCAGTTTCAAAAAAAAAACGAGAATTCGAATTTTCAAATGAAGTATGCTTTTGACCTCGAAAATTTTTTTGCTTCGAGTAACATGTAACATCAAAATGAAATTCGATCAAAATTGAAAATCTTAGACGTTATTTACCCCATTTTGTTCCGATTTTGTTACGATGTGAAAATTTTTCCTTGTGAACTGTATCAGTGGTTGAAAAAAGGCAATGAAATTTTTGCGTTTTAAATTATGAATTTTTCCTACGTAAAAATTTTTTCTAGCTGATGAAATTTCAAAGCAAATTGTTATAAATACGGCTTTTTGTTTCCGACTGAATCTTCAAATTTGGTTTTGAAAATTGACATTCTAATAAATTTCCGTAATCACCCGAATTGATTTTTTTTATCAAATCTACCAAATTATTCAGTCCAACTTCTATGTACCATGGAAATGCTTGAAATTCATCTAGATATTGAACTTTTCCCATGCATTAAAGGTTGACAATTGTTTTTTCGACTCAACACTCATTTCGTTGCCATTTTAGATTGAACAACGCTCGTCAACTTTGATATAAATTATGTATGATCATTAAGTTTCTACGCAGCTGGCCTGCAAAACATCAATGATGTATTTGAAAAATATATCAGTTAATTCCAAATCATTGGAGGAGATCCCTACGTGTTACTGTCCAAAAATGTACTATACGAGACATTGCTGAGTTATCCGAACCCTTGGAGATTACTTTTTTGCATATTTCGCATTTCGTGATTCGCAGAACCGCAAAACCTTCCCCTACAGGCGAAAATTGCAGCCACAAACATCAAGTTTGTAACCACTAGCAAAATCACATTAAATCTCGAGAAAAATTATTCGCATAAACCGTATTATCAGTTCGGAATTAACGAGGTACTTTTTTTTTCATTTTTATCATTTTTTCCACCCTGTGCCAGATTTAAACAACGTTATACTACGAAACGAAAGAAGAAAACGACGAGAAGACGGCAGGGAAAAATAAGAGAAAAAAAACACTCAATCGATACATCGTTAAAGCCCATTTTTATATTCGCGAGGTAAGTTCTTTCGGACGCGTCGCGTCGAGATAAAGGAGAGAAATACCGTTGGTAATTACACATTTCATTATTTAATACCTTCTAAAAGTGTATAATAAATTTTAAGCGACGTTTAATGAATTTTAAAGTGCTAAGAATAACAAAACGATTTTAATCGGATTATACCGAAAGGAAAATGACAGCGGAATACAAGATGGTAAATACATCGTCTGGGAGATTGAATAACTAAGAAAACGTGTACCTTAGCGAAATACGAGTATACACAACAGCGGCACAGGCAGTGGTACAACGATATAATGTGGAATAGGATAGGATGCTGCGATGAGATGAGAAGAAGACGACGTGCGTCGCGTCGAGTCGCTTCGTTTTTCTCTCCTAAGTCGATTTTCGACGAAATTAATGAAATTCTCGGGTATCAAGTTACGTATTATACCGGTTTTTCTTATCCCTTAGCATCCCTTATTCACTTGTCTCATTCACTCTTTCACCCTATATACACAACACTTGTAATCCTCCGTAATCCTAATTACTCTATTGATGCCACGCATTAGATTATATCTACCTACTCGTACATAGGTAGGTATCATTTTTTTCCCCTGGCTCGAATACGGTAGCGTAAGTCGTACGATGAAAATAATTCAGAACTGTAGGTATCGTAATCCACAAGTAACCAAAATATGAAAATTTTGAGAAATTCACCAAAAATGAGAGTACATAAATATTCGAATCACTTAAATATAATAGGCTTATACATACAAGTCGATGAATCACGAAGGAACGAATAAAAAATGCCATCATGACAAAGTATCTACCCTTGAAATTGAAGAAACGAATGTTTGTAGGAAATTTGGAATTTTCAAAATTGAGAGCATTCCCAAAATTTTAAAATCAAAATGAAGTTTATCCCTTCAATAATTATGATGAAGTCGGAGTAGTGGGGACGCGAAGATGAAGTTCTAGCGAAAAAAAAGATCGGACTCTCCATAATTCAATCTTCGTTTTTCCAAATAAAAGAAGACATTGATGAGGTCGATTTATCGGATATCATGAGCGAAGCTCATCTGATTTCTGTCAGAAGAGGCCACTTTACGTTTTCTAATACCGATGTGAATTGTGAACTGTTTATAAAATTTTAAACATTAAATTATTGATTTAAAACGGCTAATTTTTTGGGTGGCCTATATTAGCCCAACCCTGGACTAATATCAGTCACTCTTTAAGAGGCCATAAATCAATAACGATTGATCCAAAATCAAATTTGGACACATCAATCAGTAACAGAAGGTTCAAACTACCTTCATTTCAAATTTCAACCCCCCCCCAATTCTCCTCAGTACAATCCTAACAAAAACTTATGAATCACGAGTAAGAAAATACTTATTCCGGACCTGATACTACTGCGGTGATGTTCAAACAGTAAAGTATGAAAAAATCGCCGAAGAAGATTCTTCCCAATGTGCCGAAAGTAAACAAAACGAATCATCTTTGACTGACGATCCTGTCCAATTTTGGATACACCATCCGTCCAAAGGCTTCGAAAAATTGCTCTTCGAGTACTTCAAATTTCTGCCATTAGCACGCCACCCATCAGAACGAATTTTTCCCAATTGTTCTTGTTCCGGAGGTTTCATCTAGGTGAATGTCTCGAAAAACATTTTCATCATTTCTAGCTGCTACTGTTGAAAAAGAAGCGGAACTCCTGCCAAGGATGCTGTCTCCGAGGTTGTACTCGCTGAGGATGATATCTCCGAAGCGAGAGCACCAACACCAGTCATTTTAAACTTTCTTAACCCTCATTGATTGGACAAAAGTCGTTGAAGTACCAGATATCTCGTTATGTGTACTATGGATCAACCGTCGTCGTTTTCTTAAAAAGTACATCCCAGAACTTCGCATTGATGACGCCGATAGGGTCTCCCTGAATGGGATTTTCTCACGTTAATAATGAAATCAATAGATATTAGAGATTACAATAATATTTTTCCATTTCTTAAAATTTTATTGACGTTTTTAAGCAATTTTGGGACAAAAAAGAGAAATCGATTACCTGGCAATATCAACATAAATTATGTATGTAGTCGTGTACTTGAATAAAAACCATTGGGTGTTAGGTTAAGTAATTCAATTCTCTTTTAAGCTTGATTCATTCGTTGATTGTGTTTACTATATTACATCATAATTCAAAAGAAATGCAGTAATAAACGCTATGGGAATCAATGGATATTAGAGATTTCAATAGTAAGTATTTTTCCGTTTTTTTAGAATTTTATTCACGTATTTATGTGGCAATTGTGCTGGTCAACTGAAGAACCAAATGTTACTTTCTTTGTATTTTTACCTAATCCTCGTGCAGGGTATGTTCGACACCATTGAGCACAAGTTTTTAGTTTCTGGCCACTCATTTTCGCAGTCAGACAGAGATTTTGGATTAATCGAAAAAAAATGCCGGACTACAAAACAAATTGATTTGAAGAGCGATCTAGCAAACGTGATTAAGTCGGCACGTAAAGATCCGCGTCCCTTTACAGTTATGGATATGGGAGACAAGACCTTCTTTAATTTTTCGGAAAAGGCGCATTCAGTGTTTAATACTACTAAACTTCAAATTTCCAAGGTATGTTGGTTGCGCGTTGATAGAAGTGACCTTTCCGTGGGTTCTACTAAAACCACATTCGATGACACTGAGCCTTTCAAACAATGTAAAATTTTAAAAAGAGGATTTGATGTTGACATGCTCAAGCAGAAATTACTTTTATTAAACGGAAGAACGGAAACTCCCATCATCGATAAGCAGAAACTTAAAGATCTTGAAGCTTGCCTAGAGTACTTGGAACCCAGATCGCGTAATTTTTATGTCGAGTTGATAGAACAGCAAAGGAATCTATGATTCTGTTAGCCGAATGTATCGTTTTTCTCATTATGTTTGTCTCTTTAATGTTCAATTTTTTTTTTATTTTAATTTAATCGAAGTCTGAAGAACATTGGCATGTATTGTTTTTCTTAACTTATTACTTTTGTACTTTTTAGTGCTAAATTGCTCAATTTAATCAAAAAACATTGCCATTTTTATCGAAAGTATTGTTTTTGTTTCATTACTTTTGTACTTTTAAATGGTCCTTTTTATTGGCTAATTTAATCGAAAAACATGTACATTTTTATGGAATGTATCGTTTTTTTGAATTACTTACTTTTATACGTTTCAATAATCCTTTTTTTTTTTTTTTTTTGGTTAATTTAATCTAAAAATATAAGCATTTTTATCGAATGTATCTTTTTGTCAATTTAATCGAAGATAATTTTTTTTTTAGTACTTTTGCATTCTCAATGTTCTTTTTTTTTTTGATCAATTTAATGGAAAAACATTGGCATTCTTATGCCTTATAGTTGAATGTTCGTTGTTTTTAGTACTTCTGTATTTTTTCATGCTCGTTTTTTTTTCTAAAATTAATTCGAAGAACATTGGAATTTTTATCGAATGTATCATTTTTTAAAATCACTTTTGTACTTAACTTTTTAATGCTGTAATTTTTTTTTCATTTCTTTAATTAAATACAAATTTCTCCGGTAAGTGCTGTTTTATTGACGTAATTACATTAAAATATACGTTTTCATTACTCTCTATTTCAAATTAATATTCCTGCTTTGAAAAAGTAACAATTTTTGAAAAAAAATTTTTTGGGTGAAAACAGCTTTTTTTTGAAATGACCAAAAGTGCATTAAAATTGATTTTTCGGCGGTTTTTTTGCGGTAGTCAAATGTAGAAAGGTTGAAAAAACATGATATTACCATCATATGTGATGCGCTCTGTGAAATAGGATAAAACTGTGTTGGATAAGGAAAAAAATGGTGAGTTTTTTACGCCGAATATTTCTTGTTCTTACGATGGCGAATGCCATTATACTTTCGATATGGCGCGACTGGTCTCCATTCCGAATAACCCGTTGCAACCAGGACCTGTTTATTTTCTGTGCCCCTTTAAAATCTGTATTTTTGGTCTTATGAATGATACTACGAAGAAACAATATAACTACTTGATACCAGAATCCGTTTCTGTTGCTAAAGGATCAAGTTACATAATTTCAATGCTTGATCATAGACTGATGAATTATAGCCTTGGTGAAAAAACGTTAATGCTGTATGCAGATAACTGTGTGTGGCAAAATAAAAACAACACGATTATGGCCTATTTTAAATTATCGAATTGTTACAAAGTTGAATGAACGTATAGTCTTATCGTTCATGCCTGTAGGTCATACTAAATGTTCATGTGATTGGTGTTTCGGCTTATTTAAACAAAGATGGAGAGTTTCAGAAGCGAATTCGATCGAAGATGTAGCCGAAATTGTGAGATCTAGTGCTGAGGTGAATGAATGTGTTATTGTTGGTAATGAAAAAGGCACGCTATTTTTACAATTTAAAAACTGGAATAAATTTTTATTTGAAAACTTGGAGTATCAACGAATTCCGAATATAACAAAATTTTATCATTTTTAATTTGACCGTACGTATGATGGAAAAGTCTTGTGTAAAAAATCTATCGATGACGAAGGTATTTTTTGTTTCATTGGAAATACTGTAACTGATATTGAAATTGTAGATTCGCAGTTCGATGAAGTTTCAACTGGATTACCGGATGAACGTGCCAAATACTTGTACGAGAAAATTCGACCGTACTGTTCCGATGATATGAAGGATATCCTATGCCCTAAACCTCCGACACCACCGGTATCACTTCCGAAACCATCAACATCAACCGAAGACACCGAGTCTGCGAAGAAGAATGTTAATGAACAGAATAAACGACGAGGAAGGCCAAAAAAAGTCACTACTGATACACCTAAAGAGCCCGGTTCTACTGTTGTGAAGAAATCGCGCGGTCGCCCTCGTAAACAGAACAATTGATAATTCCTTTTTTCAAGTTTTATAATAAATCATTGTTACTGTTTCAATTTTTTGTATTACGCATTTTTCGTTATTATTTATAACCTTTTTTCATGATTTCATCTTCTGTTTAAAATACTTCTGGTGTCGATTTTTTTCATAATCGTGAATTTTTTATTATGCAATAAGTTTTCTATGATAAATATGCGTATTCGTATTATGCTTTAGTTAAAAATACGTTTCTGTTTTTTTTTTCTTCATAAATCATTTGGTATTACAAATTGTATATTTCAAGTATCAATATTCCAGAAAAAATGATCCAAGTTTGAGAATGACAATGTGTTATGAATTTTTTATTGAAAACTATTTCTTTAGTATCCGGGATACACATACTAAGATTTCAGATCGATATAATGAGCAGTATTGAAAGAAAATAAAATTCACTCATTAATAATAGGTCCACCACACAATTTTACATCAGATAATCAGAACCATCCATCCATATAACGTAATTTTTTTTTTACAGCATCGCATGATACCCAGGATACACATATTAAAATTTCAGATCGATACGTAAAGTGGTTTTGAAGTAAAAAAATAATATGTGCTCGGAAACGCATAAAAACTTTAAACTGATTTTTCTCAAAAAGCATTTTTTCAAAATTAAAACTTTGAGGCGCCGTATCTCGGATATTTTTCAACCAAATTTCGATATTTTTAGCTCAAAATGTTCGGAATGAAATCCTCTAATAATTAAGCAAAAAAAATCAATTTTGATTTTTCCGACTTGTGGCCCTGTTTCACAGAGCCGCATCACATATGTCTTCCAAATGTATCGGTGTTACCACCGTATTGAATGCAATAGCTCACTTTGCATTTCCACCATTCATATGTACTTGAGTACTTGAATAAAAATCATTGGGTAGTAGATTAAAGTAATTTAATTTACTTTTAAGCTTGATTTATTCGTTGATTGTGTTTACTGTTTTGTATCATAATTTGAAATGAAATCATAAATGCAATTCTGATGCAGGAATTCTGTCCGTGTAATTTTTAATCGTCCTGATTCCAACTGTATTTTCAATTTGAAAAAAATCAAAGGAGAGCATACTACAGCATATCAAAAGGTTAAAGAAGAATTGAACAAAGCAAAGAGTAGGAGTTCTGTTGCCAGACAAACTAGACAATAGACATGCTAGTTTCGCTGCACCACAACACAAGTGACTGATTTTCGAAAAACAATATAATAATCTTATATTCAATCGAAATTGATTCATCATTTTCCCTGTACTATATTTCGAATTATTACACCTTTTGAAGCCAAAAGTTATGCGATTTGTCATCTGTGTAGTATCATCGTTGATAAAATTTTAAAATGTTCCTACTTACTTGAAATGAATGTTAATTTTTCTTTTTTTTTTCAAAAGTCATCCATAATGATTGATAATTTTCAAAAAATTACCGATATTTTCGAACACTCGCGATGCTTTATCAAATAAGGCAAGGCAATACTATACTTGTATAACACACAAACGCGCAATAACACTGAAAAGTCGCTCGGACTCACTACTACATGCATACAACGTGGCTACAAACACACAGTCAAGATAATGCGCAATACACCAACGCACAGCTACGAACACTTGCACAATTAGGCACTATTGAACTTTGAAGTACCATACCACTTGGCACATACCAGAACTGTTCTCATCTGACCATGTTCAAGAAATAAAATGCGACATTGCGTACAAAAAATGAACAGAATTTAGATAGGATAGGATATCAGCAACACGTTCACTACCACATATACACGATCGCATAACAAAGAACTTCTAAGAAGGCTAAAGGGACGCTAACTTGTCAACATGGCGGCTAATTGCGCGTCTGCTGATCTAACACAGCCAACACGAATATAAGTACATACTACATACAGATTACACTGATAGTGATATCTTCACTATAGCAACTCGAAATCATCTTAATTACAGCACCTCATGAAAAATAATACACCAATAAACGCAAATAATATATCAAAACATACCTTGCTATTCAAACAAAAGAATTTCAGCCTAGACAATGGATTCGATCTGGATGACGATGATATTAACCAACAACTACACGAAAAATTACGTGATTTCGACATTTTCAGGATTCAATTATTGGATAAAACAATAAAACACGCACATCAAACACTACGATACTATAAAGTTGAAATAAATCTTCAGTTTTTAGGAAGAAAACACAAGATCATACCGCGAACGAGTACGCAGTACGCAGTACGCACTACAACCGATCAAACGATAGTTTCCAACGAAGCGGGAAAGGAAAACAAAGAGAGGACAAACGACAAAGGATGAAAGGAAGGGAAGGGAGAACGGAGAACACAGCAACTGCAAACTGCAAGTCAGGGCAACTGACTTGAGGTGAGGTACTCTGATTATGGTTCGCAGCGCATGCGCGCGGCACGTTCGCCAATTCCAACTTCCAAGAACCACTCCAACTGATTTCGACAGTTTCGAATAAAGAGCTTTAGTTTCGAATTGGTTTCGACAGTCAACCAGTGCTGCCCTTTATCGTATAATAATATGGAACTTGGAAAATTGTATCATTTTAAATTTCAAAATTCGCGTATAACGTCTTGAATAAATTCAATTCCTGAATAATTTGCCAAAAATTGCCATAGATTTTTTTCTTTCGTTCGTAGTTTTGAAAATACTTCAAATTTTAACCAATTTTGATTTTCAAACTTGAAACTTCTTTATTTTTTGATTTTTTTCCGCATTTTGCTTCGTTCTACGTAGCAATCATTCATATGGCTGGCTCACGGCTCGCTGTTTTTAATTTTTTTTTTCATTACTGATATCATGAAAGAGCGTTTTCCCACTCCTGCGTTGTACAAATTCAAAAAATTACCAACTCAACAATATTATTATTTTTGATATCAGAAGTTGATTTGTTGGCCTTAGTACATTTAGAATTCGAACAGTAATTTTTTGTTAATTTCAGTTTTGAACAAGAAAATAAAACCGTTGGCCTGAACGAAGCGAAGACAAAAGCTTTCGAATGTTCATAATTCCAGAAACTATGCAAGATCATTTTTGATACGAAAAAATCATAATTTTCAGCTGTGACATTTTTACAAACTGGAACAATAATAATTTTAAAAAATGTAAATTCTGGAATAGAAAATAAAATTGACCTGAGCGAAGCGAGGAGTTTTAAATTAATAAAATACGTGGGATGAGATTCGAGATGTAAAACAACGTTATTTTTATGAGAAAAATAACTTTTTTAACCATCTTTGATCATTCTGAAAGCTGATTCAAAAATGCCATTGCACTGGTTTATTTTCTTTTTCATTATCAATTTTTCCCTTCGTTCTCAACGGTCATCACATTAAAAAAGTCATTAGAATTAGCATTAGAATTTAGAAAGACGGAATAAGTGCTGAAAAATGCATGGAAAATTGAAAATGGAAAAATACTTACTTACAAAAGACAAGTGACCCTCTCTAACAAAATCAACCATTTCGACTCATACGAATGTTTCTTTGTTTTTTTTTTTTTTTTTTTCAAAAATCTGATCTTTGAACCTTTAAAATTCATTTTGAACGTCATTATCTCGGAAACTTTTATTTGACGTAGAACTCAAATATAAAGCTATTTTCGACGTAAAATCAACCCCTGAGGATAAAACTGCAAAAAACCCATTTGGGGGGGGGTTCAACCCCCCATAAAAAAATTAGTAAGGGGTCCGTGGGGTGGTAATTCTCAGGAATTATTCAGGGGACTACCCTTGACAATTTTCCATCATAAAATCTTTGGTAGCCAAAAATGTTTTTATTTTTTCTTATTTGCCTCCACTAATTAACCAAAAAACCAAATATAAAATAAGAAACAGTTGTGAACCAAAACTCAAAACCAGAAATAATCCTTGCTGGTTATTGGTTTTTTCTGTTTTTTTTTTTTTTTTTTTTTCATAATTTTTGGGGCGACAACAAAAATTATGAAAATCTATGTACAGTTGCGGAAATAATCTACACGGTATCCATTTCGCAGTGCAGTGTTGAAAGGCTATTTAGCCATCTCAGTTTTATCTACTCGTACAATAGATATCGGTCTATCCTCGGAGAAAGTATCCTGAATGATATTTTACTTTTAAGATTTAATTACGATCGCCTAAACAAATCGTTTGATATTTGATTGTCTGTATATTCTTCTATTCGTATGTTGGATTTGTTTTTTTTAAACTAGGAATCTCGAAAATCTATAATATTCTTCTATTTGTATGTTGGATTTGTTTTTTTTTTAAACCAGGAATCTCTAAAATCTATATTTTTCTATTTGTACATATGTTGGATTTGTTTTTTTTTAAACCAGGAATTTTGAAAATCTGGTATTTGCACTTTTTTCCATTTTCAAAAGCTATCCCTTGAAGATTCTAGTTGCCAAAATCCTGGTAAAAAAAAAAAACAAATCTAATAAGGTATGTAAAGTACTTTATTGTGGACATTTTAAAGGCCAAACAATTTATTTCCTTTTTGTTTATCATATGTTTTGGTGCCATAAGTATAAGTGTTGAAGAAGGCTGTTTTTTTTTCATCAGCAATTTTTTTTAATGTTCCTTTCACGTCATTAAATTTGAAAATAAATCAGAATTTGATGTTTTTGTTTTATTTGCAGGTACCTTGAAAAAAAAAGAATTGGAATGGTTTTATTTTTATTTGCAGAATTGATCATCGAATCAAAAAAAAAATGAAAAATTGAAGTTTTTTACTTTTTTACATAACTTTGAACATTTTTTCGCCATTAAAATTGAAAATAATTATAAATCAGAATTTCATGTTGCTGTTTTGATTTGCAATTGCAGGTATTGATCGTGAAAATTGAAAAAAAAAAAACTAAATAAATTTGGAATGGTTTTCTCTATATTTGCAGAATTGATTGATCATCAAAATGAAAAAATCCAAGTTTTGTTTTTTAAAAAATTTTAATGTTTATTTCGTCAGCATTAAATTTTTGATACTAATGTCTAATACTAATACTAAACTTTCCAGAATTCAGCAGCATAATGCCATGATTGGTAAAAAAAAAAAAACTGAAAACTGAAACCAAAAACTTGAAAAACCAAATACAAGTATGGAAAACTGAAAACCAAAAACCCAAAAACCAAATATAAAAATTGAACAAAACCAAAAACCAAAAAATCAATTATCAAAAGGTAAAAACTGAAACCAAACCAAAAACCAAAAATCAATTTTCAATCAGTTACAACCCCTGTGAATAACGTATAGTAGGCAGGCAGGTCTTGACATTACAGAGATTCAGGTTACAGATACGGTTTCTGCTGATCCTCCGGAGGTGCAGCAGCCTGTTTAAGATTAGGGTAGAATATGTACTTATCTATTAAAAAACGAGAAGCTAGCGCAGGTGTCGCTGGAGAACGTTGATGTCTCCGAAATTTACAACAACGCAAGTTTCAATTTATTCAAATGATATTCACAAATTGATTCAAGTGACAATGGTTGTTTAATCGGTGATTTTTTGAGGCCTGAGAGAACTCGCGAGTACAACGGCTTCATTTTCCAATACCCCTTAGACAGAGATTATCGCAAGTTTACTTACTTTCAAATTTAAAAAATCTTTAAGCCACAAGCAGACTACAACATGAGGCATGAAAAGATTCGAAATATGTTTTAATGACTTGTAATAATTTTATTTGGTGACTGAATTGTTCTTACTTACCTTCGATACGTTTTAATTAAAAATATACGAAACATTAATAATTACCTTTACCTACTGAAATGAAAAAAGATTTGTTTCATCTCCATAAATATGGCGGAGAAAAGTTAGGCTACCTATATCATTATACTTTAATATTTGGTAGAAATACCTACTGAGATTATTTACTACGTTCTTAATCGTCAAAATAAAATAAATGTAATTCAATGTGGAATGATTGTCTTTTTATAAATACGTGTTCGATTCTAATTTTTTTTATATTTTTTTTTTACTTTTAATTTTTATAAATTTTAATCGTTCTACGTTTTCATACTTACAGTTGTTTTCGTTTCAAATAAAAAATAGAAAAGAAGTGTTTTTTTTTTTCATTTTAAAAATAAATGATCGAAGGCTGAGTCATTTTGATGCTTTCGATTTGGGGCCCCAAAGTGCCCCGCTTACGAAAAAAATGCGATCACTACAGAACGAAAATATCAAGAAATTTTCGAAACCATGTTAAAAAACTTTTTTACCAACAAGGATCCAATCCTAGAGATAGTACCTATGTTTTTTTTTACACGGATTATGCATAATCTGGATTATGGATTATCAAAATCCTGTTTTTTTTTTTTTTAAATTCAAAATCGGTTTTTCACAATCTGGCTGTTCTTTTTACCAGATTGTAAACAGATTAAATCCAGATTATTGAGAATCCATAATCTACTGAAGTAGTAGATTATGGGAATGGATTTTGGATCTTACTTTATCAAATGAACTGTTATAAGCTATAGATTTCCAACTCTATCTAATTTTGAATTATTTCTTTTAAGAAAAAGTAATTTTCAACTAAAATTCTTCAAACTGCATGATCTGTGTTGAAAACTGAAATCAGCTGATGTATCATCATTGAATTCACCTGATTTCAAGGTTATCCCGCGCCCGCCTTTTTCTCTTTACGTCTTTAGTCATCTTTTTCTCCTACTTTAAAGGTTTGTAAATTTGTATTAAACTTCAAATTTTTGTCCATTTTCTGTTCAGTGTTTAGTAATAATTCAGTCTTTAATTATGGTGGAAGTGATTGAAATTGCTGTCTTACCGAAATCTAACAAAAAATTTTCGTGGAACGATGACAATACCGCGTTATTTCTGTCCATTTATCTCAAGAAAGAAGAAAGTTTTAAAGGTAAAAAATCGACCAATAAGTTATTGGAGTCCGTTGCAGAAGAAATGCGGGATTTATACGAAGTTAGTGCGGCTCAATTAAAAAACAGACTCGGTATTTTACGTGGCGAATTTCTCGCCATACATCAGATTCCTCTGATGATGATGATGATGATGATGATGATGATGATGAGAGGAGATCGTCTAACCTTATAAATTCCATCTTTACAGTCCAACTACAACTTCCAAATTTCAAATCAGAATCATCATCCTTCAAAATTATCTTTATCAGTTTATCATATCTTATCAAGACAACCGCCAAAATCTAAAATAAAACATTGTTTTTCTTACTGCGAGTTTCAAGGATGGATTTTGCTTTTTTGGATTTTCGGACAGAAAATCCGCGTAGAATCCAGATTATGGATTCTTGTAAAATCCATAATCCAGATTACGGATTCTTGTATAATCCATGTAAAAAAAACAAACTTAGTAACTATCTACGAGAAGCAGTTCCTGATCGTGGTAGACGACTACAGGAAGTGGCCTGAGGTCGCATCATTCCAGATACATCCGCCGAAAAGACCATCGAATTTCTTCGTTCACTCTTCGCCAAATACGGTCTTCCAGAAACTGATGTGAGTGACAACGCAGCGAAGTGAAAAACTTTTGATACGGAGATTTATGCACTTTCTCGTGTCCTCATATACATACATATGTGCATGTTGGATTTTATTTTTTTACCGTTTTGTGTTTCTTAGTATCTTTCGTAACCATCCCCCCACACACGAGCCGCCGGTGTGCTGCAGGATGTCAGTATACCACTATGTCCATGCCGAATGTTGGATCCATATTTATTTAGTTTTTTTTTTTTTTGTAATAATTTTTCAAACTGTTTTTAACAGTGTTCCGTAAAATGGAAACACCTTTTTCAAATTTCTGGGTGCAATTGATTGTCGCACAAAACCTCACTATAATTAAAAATTAAGACATGAATGATTGAATAACTGAAATATGACATGTTTCCCATGCACTTACAGAAACGAATGATATGTACTTCCAGTAAGCATAAAATAATATTGAATGAAAATTATTCATCTACAATTCATTTTGTTGAACTATACCAACAATATTTTATTGAACCAACGATTTTTGTGTTTCATTCTGTTATCACTGTTATCAGCGTTTGATGCGTCAGAGTTGAAAAACCTATTTTTGAATGAATTATACAATTACATAATTTATTTTAAATTCTGATTTTTGAAAGTTTTTTGACAAGCCGTGGAAAGCACAACTTGAAAAATACCTATCAGAAAGACAGATCCCACTGGGTGAAAGGAAACGCAGCTAGTAATTACCCTCGGCCAGCTATGCCAAGAATTAGAATGAAGCAACAGGAGCATGGTGGAAATGGGAGAATGAAGTGCCCAAAACCGAATGCGAATGTGAGATCAGGAGGTTCATCTGGTGGACTCGAAGCCTTACGCACCAGTTGATAAGTTCGCTAACCTGAAGACCTTCTTACTACGCAAGGATGCGTACCAGGCCGTCAAACACTATGAAACAACGACCGAGAATTATCCAAAGGCGCTCGCTGAGCTCCATAAGCGGTTTGGAGACCCTGCAAAGTTGGTGAATGTAGCAGCAAAACTTTGAAGAGAACAATAATTCTGCCTGTGTCTGAAAAATTCCAATGTCCAAAAATCACTGATAGTGTGAATCAAAATTGAAATTGAAGGAAGAATTTATTTGTCAATTTTGTGATTGTGTGAAAATTATTATCAAAGTTTAAATTATTTTACCATAGGGCGGTGTTTAATAATTAAACATTATAATCAAATAAACTAAAGGACAGTGATTCCTACAAGCGTTGCTGCAGGGGGAAGGCGCGAGAGGTATGCTGTGAGAAGGATACCAGAAACACATATTGTAAGTATTTGTGATGTATGCCAATTTAGGCTTACGATGGCGATTTCTATTTTCACAGCATGCTTTCTCTTGCATTCTCCCCCAATTTTGTAAGATATACTTTGTCCGCGATGTTTTATAAATTGAATGAAATCAAACCCAGTGAAGTTTCAAAGGATGACTACTTACTTACACTCCTTATTTGGATAAGAATCAAGACATTCAATTACACCATGTACCAAGAGCTATGTTATTATTGTGTTGTGACGATCACAATGTATAATTTAGGGCGTAGGGGAGCATTTGCTTCAGTAAGCGTATCCTAGTACCTGAATGCGATGAGATTAGGTTAGTACCTTATGTGAGATATCACAAATCACACCTTCTTTCAACTAAACTGTGTAACTTGTTTCAGATTCGAACTTTCAGACTCCTCCAGGAGTAACCAACAAATTCCGGGAGTCGCCAATTCTATTAAGGTCATCCTCTTGAGGGGGAAATCTGAGAAGCATCGGATGGTACTCGCTGTAATCACGAAGCTCCTTCAAATTGCATTAAGGAAGATTATGGTTTTTAAACATGTTTGTTTCATTATAAATGTACAAGTAATACTTATTTTTGAGAAATTGTTTTCCTTTTTGAAACAAGAACGTTTCATTTTTTAAAAAAAGTAATCGTGTTTGTTTTATATAATAGTTTTTATTTTTATTTATTTTTTTCTTCAACCAAAGTGTTCGTTTTATTTATTATTTTTAACGTGTCTTAGGGAGCAGGTTGTACCTTCAACTACTAAGAAATTGTCAAAACATCGAAACGAGCATCTCTTTGCTCTAAGAGGATCCAAAACATCCCATATTCAAGGCAACAAAGCATTCAAGTTTGTTTCCAAACAGATGGGTTTAAACCCATTGGTAACTGCGGGAAAGATAAGAAAAGCCATGGCAACTACCAGTGTTTTTGAGGAGGACCCCAGAGTAAAAAAATTGTGAGTATTTCTGGTATTACTATAGTCATTGATTCATACAACAACATATATGTGATGATGGACTAGTCGAAATATAATATATGTAGATGTGGCAAAATCCCATCACACTGATGAGGATGACGAGTATATGAATTCAATGTTGACTACCACGTGGATGACAGTGACATCCAGGACCCAAGCTGTTAATAAAACACCAATTACAATCCACGAACAATTTTACCTTCGACTCGGCAAAGAAAGCAAAAAAATTCATCAATTCATCTCCAATTCCCTACCTCATCTCGACAAATTAACATAAAACTTTCCAACCGGCTTAACCGCCGCACTACCTACTCATCCTACGAGTATCAAGCAGGGTAGGAAAAAAACCTGACATTACCAACAGGTACACAACGACGTAAGATTCCGGCAACCGTAATAAAATCCTTCTCAAACGGGATTACTATGTGCGTATAACTTTTCCACTACTACCCCGAAACGCTCTTCTAAAACGAATTTAAGTTTAAAAACAAAACCGTAGTTAACACGAAGAAAGAAAGAAAGAAAGCGAGCTAAAAAAAAGTGTTACCGTACTTTAATCTTTTTACGAGAAACTTTTTCCTAATGAAATACGTCGCTGTGTTACCGAGTAAAAAGTTTATTTAGCCAGAGAGATGAAAATCTTTCATTAAACGCGATGCACGTCTTTTTTTCTTCTGCTACCGCTACTACGCCGAGATACTCAGCGTGTACCGTGAGTTCTGCGAGAGCAACTCCACCCTTTCTTCGTATATGGAGGCTTGGCGAGCTTTCTCTCTTTCTCCATCGTTATCCGGTCTCCATTCTAGCGCGAGAATTTAGTGGAAAACTTCTCTTCAATTTTAAGTTTTGCACACACAAAAGCGATAATTTTCTTTTACCACATTAGATGCGTTTCTAGTACTACGTCGACATCCTGTCTGCTTAGTATTTTACGATGTATTAAATTTATTAAATAAAATTCGCGCCAGAGTACTGCGAACGTGCGTAAACATTAAAACAAATAGGTACCTACTCTGATCGCTCAGAGTAATCTGTTTCATGTCTTCCAAAGCTACATCTCACGAAGGTACGAGCTTCAAGCTCCAAACGTCTTTCTCTTTCAAAGAATGCCTACGTGTGATGCGTTTCGCAATTAGAGACCTTGTGGTGATAATTCGATGTTTCCAGGAGAGACAAAAAAATCAAATTATCGCAAATTTTATCGAAAAACCCGATGAAACGAATGTACTTCGTACAAAATGAGTGCTATTCCACAAAATGTAACCAACAGTTTGGTAAAGCTGAGTTGAAACCACCCCAAAAATTGTTTAGCCCCCCCTGACACCGGGGGGCTGAGCCACGTGGCCTCAAAGTAGGGTCATATAAGCTAAAAATTCACGTTTTTCATGGTTAGAAGTTCTTAATTTACGGTTAGCACTCAATCAGTAGAGTCGTGTATGTAGAAAATGTGAATATTTTGTTGAGGGGAAATAAGGTTACGACCTAGTGAGGTTTTCGCAATATTTGTAGGAAAATCAAGCCGATTTCGAAAAGTATATGTATTTGCCCATAATGGAGGTGGCTATGATTTCCACTTCATTATCACCTACATGATAACAAACCAAAATCAGTTTGGAATTAGGTAAGCTTCTTTTTTCAAAGTTATTGTATTGTAATTTTATCGTACTTAATTTATATGTAGAACGCGTGCAATGTAATTTCAGTGCAGGGAGAATGTTTGAAAGATTTGGAATTTAAAAAATAATAAATGAATTAGAGCTTGAGCAGCAATAACTCTCCAAATCAAAGCCGAACACCATTCTCACATGGAACATCAATACCATCCATTACTAAAAGTAATTGTTCAGACAATATTTAAAAATACACTAGCCTCACCCCTCGTTGGGATTGGGTATTCGATTTATACGAGGTTTATAAAAAGATAGTACTCGTAGTTAGTTAGAAGTACAATGTATTCAACTCACCATGGTGTCTTCGTGTTAAGCCGTGAGGAAGAAATTTTCTCGAGCTTCAGCGCAAGACTTCTCCGCACTTCCAATAGAATTACCGACGTTAAACAACGACAAGTTTTGGAGCACAGAGAGAACTCAAGAATCGACAGTCCTCTTTTCAGAGAGCTAGAGAGTATTTGGTTCGCTCTTGGATACAATATCCCGATTATCAAAGGACATAGCTAAGTCTGATAGGATGCCTTTTCCTCTCGAACAGAGTAGAGGAAAGAAATATATTCTCTGTTCAGGCAGCAGAATATATTATAGGACAATACTAATCACAATTGTCTCTGGAAATTTTTTCCAATCTTTTGTCAACAGATGAGTGCTGAGAAGTGGTCTAAGTGTATCAGTCATACAATAAAGAAAGTAGAGCCCCGAATGTGGGCTATATTGCTGAGTGTTTGATAGAGCCTTTTATAATTAATCTTCCACATGAAACTATTTATGATAATTTATTATTGTACTTTTATAATACTTTCACTAATTTTGTAAGTTTATTTAAATATTCAAGAAATTTCGCAATGTGTGGCGTACTATTGATAATAATAAAAAAAATTTTATACCTACTCGGAATCAAAGAACCAAACGTACCCAAAAATTTTAGCAACGATAAAGAGTCAATTATCCAATATTTGAAATCGTTGAAAATGAACACAATTTTCAGGGAATTATTTTTTTATCATAGAAAACGATCCTAGGTGGTTTACCAACTCGTAAAACAAAAAAAAATTCATCAAGTATGAAAAGAGGCCACCGCCACCTTAGTATTCATACTACATACAAGTTTGTATTTTTGAAGGTTTTGACACCTACTCAACCATTGAGTGAAAGGTAGGGCTATTAGGTAATTGCAACATTTAGAAAATGTAATACATTTTGTTTTTTTTTCAACAGTATTTTCATCACAACTCTTCGAACATTTCTCCTACAACCAATACGTTTTTCTTTCTGTTCATTATCACACACTTTGGTCAATTCCGACGCCATAATTCTCTATCCGCAACCACCATCTTCGAAAACACCCTCGTTACACTTTTTTTTTCAACCTCCTAGCAAGGATCTCATCTAACACCACGGTTTTGGTCTTCTTTGAAAATAATTAATCGTCTTTTCTCTCATATTTTGAAATAATATCTCTTCGACGACGCGAGAATAGCCCGTTTATAAAGAAAAAAGAAGGAAAATCCTTGCAGGAAGAAAAAAAATAATCACCATAATACTACGACATTAATCTACGCCGACCATAAACGACACGCTTAATTAGCGCATTTCCTCGTTCGTCTGTCTCTGTAGCTAGCTAGCTAGCTAGCTGTATACAAGAACGTATACACTGGCAGCTTTGCGAAGTATAACTCACTCGTGTACATGGCGCAACAACCAAGCACAACTTACGTTGGCAGAAAACTGAGAGAGAAAAGCCGCAGGCCGAAGTTGTTATACACAGACACCGCATAATAAGACTCGACGTCCAAATAAACCAACCCTTACATGTTACCCTCCCAAGCTCTCTCTCTTTCGCTATACAGTGCGGTGGCGGCGACGGAGACGTATCGTGATCTAATTTCTACGCGTAGGTAAATTCAAAGAAACATGCAGCGAATTAATTAACGTCGAACAAAATGCTAACTATGTACCTTGATTTATTATGCATTTATCGCCATCGAGCTACTGTATGTCGCGCCCTTTGCCAGCTTGTTTCGCCTTTTTACACGCTTCATCCTTTGTTGGTGGAATCTTAGGATGTCGCTTTTTCACCCAATAAAATGTTTATGCACTGTACAGTGCACTCTATGTATGTACTACTTTGGCAATGTACTTTTACATACGTTTCTCTGGCTACGAATAAGTAGTATTTTTTTATGCCAGAAAATAGGATTTCTACAATCTAACTTTCTATAATAATAGAACGGTATTATTAATGGAAATTGATGCAAGAAAAGGCGTGAAAGAAATAGCTTTGTACTATGATAATTGCACTGGTAAACAACAAAATTTACCAATGACTAGGTATGTCCTGTTGCTAAGTTTTCCATTATTGCCATTTTTACTACAGAGCCTCATAAAAAGTTGAATTGTAGACAGCATTTTCTGGCATCAAAAAATACCATTCGTAGCCAGAGCAACGTACATAAGTTAAAGTAAGTACATTACCAAATGTGGTGACGGTCTGAAAAGCTCAGGCCACGAAAACCAGAAGTATTGGTGAGACATTTTTTTTTTTTTTTTTAATAAAAAATTTGTTATGTAGTCTTTTCCAGTGCCTAGAAAACGAACCAACTTTGAATTTCTTACTAGTAGGTCACACAAAGTTCGCCCCGGATCACATGTTCGGAGTGATCAAAACGAAGTATGCTCGATCAGTAATAGATACGTTTTATGATTTTTTGAAATGTATCAAAGACTCTTCACCATCTGGATATAATGAAGCGCAGCCAACTTATCATTCAAATACCGATCAGAAATTTGTCACTTATCACAACTGTGAAGGCATCCTCAAAACGTATGTAAAGCCATTCAAAGGACTAAGAAAATATCATCACTACATTTTTAAATCTCAAGAACCAGGTAAAATGTACATGAAACAGTTCGCGAATGAAGAATCTCCATTGTTTCATTGTAATGGCCGAACGCAGATCTTTCCCCGAATGTGATAGAACTTACCGGATTGGACAACGCTAGACTGCGGTATCTGTATGAACAAGTGTGGCCGCATTGTACAGATCAATCAAAAGGATATTTCAGCCACTACGGATGATGGTACTACTAGGGTTCTGTCTTTTGTCTGGAGCCATGCGGCTATGACGCCATGACTGCCATGAGTGATAAGATAAAGATTTGTGATTTACATTGCTAATTTCATCATCCTGTGTTCTGTATTTAAATTTTTCGGTATAATTATGAAGAACATTTCGAAATCCAGTACTCAAAAACGACAAAATACTGGTCCTAAATCAAAAGCTTGGAATAGAAACCTGAACTTTTTCTTATCTCTTACCACAAGAATGGGAGATTTAACAAATCAAATGGATAAACCACATTGCAGAATGCAAAAAAATGAAAGATATGTAAGTGGCTATTAATTTTTTTTATTGGATTACTTATTCAAGTTCATAGAGTTTTTATTTTATTAATTTTAATTATTTTTTATAAAAGAAACTTCTCGATCCAGTTACGAAGTGCTACGTTGTTATTTTTTGCTTTAATACTCGTGTTGAATCTGTTCGGAATATGCAAGTGCATATTCACATTTATCACTATTCAAAATTTAGTCTGCATTCGCTGCGTTTCAAGGTTACATAGCGAATTATAAATGGCTGCGCCAAAGCTCAAAAGCTTAATGGCAAATAGTTGGCCATTTATAATGAAATATTTTTTCATGAAATAAAATATTTTTATTGAACGTTTGCATTTATGCTGGTAAGTTTCTGCTCATAAACTGAACATAATTATTCATTTCTAATTAATGCGAGGATAATTAAACTTGGTATTTTGCTTTAATACTCGTGTTGAATCTGTTCGGAATATGCAAGTGCATATTCACATTTATCACTATTCAAAATTTAGTCTGTATTCGCTGCGTTTCAAGGTTACATAGCGAATTATAAATGGCTGCGACAAAGCTCGAAATCTGACGATTGATCTTTAGTGTCGAAACTATTGCATCCAATTCAATATTGCAGCTTCAACAAAATAATCTTTAAAAAATAGGAACAGACGGAGCGTATAAAGACTGGAGTCGGTTCTGGGCTTTGTTTCAACAACAGGTCGGATCTCAAGCCTACACTGATCTCCATAAAATCCAATTCCTGGATCATGTGCTGATTGGAGAGGCTAAGGAGGCGTTGAAAGGGTCTCATCACATATGAAGGTTACACCCTTGATGATGGTAACACTCAATGATGAAGAAGAAGGCTGCGATGAAGAGTTACTTGATATAGAAGCTGTTGACTGAATTTATCTATATTTACGAAATTGTGGTTTTCTATACATAAATTCTTTTCACCTTTATGATGCATGGACACAGTGAGAGATTAAGGTGCGAATGTTTGCATGTGGCAATTCACAGGTTGCTTAATTATTTAAGTTATTTTAATTTCCAACTCATTGACTGAATTTTTTTGGTATATTTTTATTTTAATTTTACATTATTTTTATAATTTTACAATTTTACATATAATTTTTCATTTTTCATTTATTGCATAAGTAGTAAACCAAAATTAATAAATTTATAAAATACATAGGTAATCATTATTTATCATGGAATATAACAAAAGATATCATTGAAATTGAGGAAACATTTTGGAATGTTTTCATGATAGGGACCTACTGCGGTGTCCACAAATGAAAATGTAGTAAGTAACCAGTACTTAGCTTCATTAGTAAATGAAATATGTAGTTTACGCAAGTATGGCCTTAAAATCCATGGTTTCACGTATTCGTTCAAGTTGGATAAAATAGTAATGGACGCTCCAGCAAAATCCTATATCTTAGGAGTAATGGGGCATTCTGCAAAAGTCCCATGCACCAGACATACAGTACTTGGAGTACGTGTTGTGAGAAAAGGTTTAGCCAGCACATCTATACAGAAATCTCAAGAAAAGAAAAGCTCTCTGTATTCTAAATTTGAATGCTGCAGTTAGGAAAGGAGAAGATTTCTTCAAAAATGAAATTCCACTATGTGATCAAACTGCTGAATGCACCCATTCTTCTTACTGGAAAACTGAAGATGGGTGGGGAATTATCTGTGAGTGAAATAATCGATAATGATACTTAGGATGAGGGCGACTCCGAAGAATATGACTTTGTTACACATTCAGCTGAAAACACCAAGCAATGCTCAACAGATAATCATCGACATCGCACGATATTAACAAAAATTTCAAAATTTGACCTCGTTCAAGATATACCACTCGACTATATGCACATGTGCTGCATCAGAGTGATGAAAAAATTACTGGGAATTTGGACTACCAATTTGAAAAATATTCTGTCAAAGGATAATTGGAGCAAGACTTCAAATAAACTTGTACAAACTGCTGAGTATACACCACAAGAATTTCAACGTAAACCAGAAATCTTAGCAGAATTATGTAATTGGAAAGCAATGCAGATGAGGCTGTTTTTGTTGTATGTTGGGGTACTGATTCTACACAATTCGACTAGTGACGAAAAGTATGTTTAGAGAGATTGTTAATTATATGTTTTTTTAATTAAAATAATAGTTTTTTTTGGAAATGATTTATATGATTCTATAATTATAAAATGTGTTAAAATTGTTTTTTTAATAATATATTTTTTTCATAAAAACTATTGAATGTAAGTAAATTTATTTATTATCAATTATCATGCTAATATTTTTCATGTTATTTATCTAATTAATTTTTTTTTAAATGTTGATCCTGTCATATGCTTGGTCATTGCTATGTGTATATCAGCTCACAAGGTAATTAACAATGAACAGCAGCCGGTGATTCTAGATTCCAATGCCTCTACTGTAGGTTTGTACTTATCTTGAAACTGTCATTCAAAATGGCATTACTTTGTATAACCAGGAGTTCGCAGTGTACAACATCCACAATACATGCAGTGGGCGATTACAAAAATTTTGGACCTATTGATTCTTACAGCGCCTTTCCCTTCGAGAGTTTTCTTGGGAATGTGAAGGGATATGTGAATAATGGTTATCATCCAGACAGCTGAATCATGAACATCTATTCAAATCTTATTGAGACTAATCTCTTTGCTAATAATACTATGTATTCTTGGAATGAAGAATGCATCAGAGAGGAGCAGATTTCTTCAGAAATGAAATTCCACTATGTGACCAAACTGCTGATTGCACCCATTCTCCTTACTGGGATAATGAAGATGGGTGGAGAATTTTCTGTGAGTGAAATAGTCGATAATGATACTTACAATGAGGATGACTTTGAAGAATATGACTTTGTTACACATTCAGCTGATAGCAACAGCATAGATGAGGAATCCATTATAAGTGATGACCACAAAACCCAACAATGACGAAGATGATAATGAAAACACCGAGTAATGCTCAACAGATAATCATCGACATTGCAAGATATTAGCAAAAATTTCAAAATTTGACCTTGTCCGAGATATACCACTTGACTATATGTGCCCACGTCTAGTAAAAGGGTACTAAGGGTAAAAACGTAAATTTTACAGGAGAGCGGCTTAAAGTTTACGTTTGTATTTTCACGTAATTTGAGTGTAAAAACGTGAAACTTCGCGTGGTGATGTAGTTTTCGACACTGTTTAGCAATATGTATATTGTTGAAAAACCCATGTTGCCTTGCAGTAGCGCTAGCCGCTTGGTTAAGGCACCCGCTCGCGGAGCGAAAGGTACCGAGATCGAGTCCCGCCTCCGGCACAAAATTTTTTCAAAATTTTTTTTTGCGATTTCTATTTTTACGAGTTGAATTTTTATAGAAAATCTAATTTAATCATTTTTTTTTTGCTTTTGAACAATGAATAATGAATTTTTGTGCAAACTAATAATTATTAAAAATGATTTCAATTGAAAATGAAAAATGAACTGGTCTCATTCGAATTTTCATGAAATTTTACATAAGAATCAAAAAAAAAAAAATTTCACCCAAGTTACCCTGAAAGAAAAATAAAATTTGATCAAAACCCTAAAATTCCATTTTTTTAAAAAATTGATTTTTCGACTTTACTCACTTAAAACGCGTGTAGCGCGCTTAAAAAGCACTCTACGGGTCTGGGATCGGTCTCATTCGAATTTTGACGAAATTTTACATAAAAATCAAAAATAAAAAAAATTTTGAAAAAATTACCCTTAGTACCCTTTTTCTAGACGCGGGCACATATGCACATGTGCTGCATAGGAGTGGTAAAAAAATTACTGGGAATTTGGACTACCAATTTGAAAAATATTCTGTCAAAGGATAATTGAAGCAAAACTTCAAATAAAGTTGTACAAGCTGCTGATTTTACACCTCAAGAATTTCAAGGTAAACCAGAAATCTTAGAAAAATTATGTAATAAGATGAGGCTGTTCTGATTGTATATTGGGGCACTGATTCTACACAATTTGATGAATGACAAAAAGTATGTTTAGGGAGTTTGTTTATTAATATGTTTTTTGATTAAAATAATAGTTATTATTTTTTGGAAATGATTATATACATATAATACCTATTATAATAGTATATTACATACCAAGTTCAATAATGTGGGTGATTATAAACGAGTGCGAATTGCAGGACGATTAAATTATAATGAAATTTTTTTTTCAATTTTTTTTTTCATTAAAACTATTGAATGTTAGTAAATTTATTTATTAATATTTCAATATTTTTAATGTAATTTTTTAAATCAATTTTTTCAATGTTCATCATTTCATATAGGTTTTTAGGTACTGGGTCCTTGCTATGCGAACATTAGCTTGCAAGGTAATTAACAATGAACAATGTCAGGTGATTCTGGATTCCAATGCCTCTACTGTTCGTACTTATCCTGAAACTTTTATTCAGAATGGCATAACTTTGTATGGCCCAGAGTTTGCAGTGTACAACGTCCACAATCTAATACATGCAGCGGATGATTGCCAAAGATTTGGACCTATTGATTCTTACAGCGCCTTTCCCTTTGAGAGTTTTCTTGGAAATTAAGGGTCATTTGACTAAGTGGTGAATTTTGAAGCAATTTTCCCAGGCGTGATTAGAATTTTTGAAATTTTGTTTATTGTTACATTGAGAGATTGGACTCCGAAGTAGGTATTGATTTATCATTTTAAAAATATGAAATTTCAATTCATTTATGAGAAAAATTGCGCTTCAAAATTCATCACTTAGCCACATGACCCTTGAGTAACGTCTATGAATACGGCCCTTAATTGTTTCGTGTGCTGTGTTATTTTACTTCGTTGTTAAATTTTATTCGAGTCAGAGAATTTATTTTCATAGGTGATGACCAGAAAAATTTCAAAACAAAAAACACTTTTTGATCAAAAACCTCGAAAAATAATGAAGAAAATACTATTCGATTTTAGGATCTATTGACTAATAATTTGTGTAATCACATTTCGACACAAGAAGTTATCAAAAATAAATACACCGAACTGCTTACCAGTAAAAATTATTTTCATGTGATTTGAATATCGATGTACAATTATTTTATTGAATTAATAAAAAATTTTATCATTTTAATTACAATTTTAATGAAATTATAGTTTCATTTAAAGGTCTTTTTGGGCTGTTCATGGAGAATCAATCACATTTAAGTACAAAATGATTACCCTTCATATTTAATTTCGTTTTGTGATAGTACCGACCCATTTTTGGACCTCAGAAGCCCCAATTTTAAAGTATGAATTTTTGTAGTATTTCTCCAATCATCAGCACTCCAAAAACTATTACATATACATCTTTTTTCAGCAAAAAAAAAAAAATGTCAAGCGTCAGACGGCTGAAACCTAAGAAAGAAAAAACACTTGGAAAACTAACAGGTAGGAAGAATGTCATAGAAGTACCCTCATCATAACACCACGAACTCTATCCAATTATCTTACTTCCGATTACAGTGAAATTCCCCAGCCACACCACATCAAAAATTAGTCGAAGGTAAGATTTGATCCGACTCATCACAACCAAGATATGTTATTGGCCGGATGAAACTCAGCCAGCCAATACCACGCCGTACAGGGTACTACTACTCCCCGGCAAACTTCGGCAACAGTTGGAAACTTGGCGAGAGTTGTGGAATTAAGCCCATGGGTAGCATCATTCATACAACGAAATAATAAACTCATACATTTGGCGTACGCTGAGCTGCCATTCTGAAAACTTTCAATTCCGCGTGCCACGGTAGCGATGAAAGTAAAAATTTCATCCAACTTCGCACTCCTGCCCCCCTCCTAGTCTTTATCTTCTCTTAGCCCATCAAACCACCCGACCAGCAACAACACACACTTTGACTTCGGTCTTTGTAAATTAACACAACACGCTAGCAACCCTTCATCTCGTGAAACAGGGTGTCCGACAAAACTTCAAAATAAAAAGCAGGAATTTGACAGAACTTTTAGCAAGACATTTTTCAAAAACTCGAGCGATTCAACAAAATGTTTTCAAAATTCCAGAAAAAAGAGAAATGAATTGAAAATTTGAAATTTGATTTTAAAAAAACAGGACTTTTTGATAAAAAGTGATACATTTGTAGAACCGTTAGACACCCTGTTAAACGACGAACTGGCCATGGCCAATTCTAAGCCACCAAAATTCACCTATCTAACCCATTTCGAGGGACGTGGATGTGTAACACGTACCACGAGGCAAGCACCAGTCGAACGTGCAACAACCGCAATCACACAGCCGTGCGCAGTTATACAATCAACAACAATAAATAACGAATAAGACAACGAATGAAACTAAAACCACAAAGATTAATTAGTACAACTGTAACTGAAACATCAAGCCAGCGTCGTTCTCCATAATATCCGAACTTTGCACTGCTCTGTTTCCCTTCTACTCGTCTACCTGTCGTAGGGTTGCATTTCCGCGCAATCCACATCTCTATTCTCTCGCCGCTTGTTAATATAGTAAAATTCTCTACGGTTAGTTAAACTAAATTCTCCATCGTAAAGATTGAGTTACGTTTACCAAGTTTACTCTCCTCTCTTTCTCATTCCATCGCTCGAGTCGTCTATGTGTACTTTTCTAGCATAGTTCTTCGTCCCGCATCACCATCGGTCTCGATGATCACACATAGTACGTACGTGTGCAAGTGCATCATCACCATCACCATCCTTATGCTCATCTTATAATATATACGAGAATGCCCATAACGTTGTCGGTGCCTAATATTTAACCGTTATCGTCGTCTATCTGTACAATAAATGCAATATTTCGTCACAGGTGAGTTATTTTCGCGTCGAATTTAATTAATTTCTGATTGCGAATCGTTCGGTTCTCGACGAAATCGAAAAACTCGTTAGTTATTAAATTGCACGCTAGTGTCGAGTGTACTCCACCCCGCGACACCAATACCCTCGTAGCAGCTACTGCATTACGAGATGCTATCGTCGATATAACGAGGATCGATCTCATCCAGGGTGAGTAGGACGTTTATAAAATTTAACCAGATGATTATTTTCCTCATCTTTTTTTTCCCTCCTTGATAATTTCGTTTCGTTTCCATTCGCATCGTACGATAAAACCGCATGTCGTGCTTTTAACTTCACTTCGTATCAAATAGACTACATATCAAGGACAGAAGTACGATTTTTCTATTTATAAAATTGCAAAAAAAAATTGCTCATCCAAGTGTCGTTTCAGAAAAATAAAAGAAACACATCACGTAATATTTTCGACCATTCCAGACAATAATATACGTAATATAATTTTTCTCACAACTTTTCGAACGAAGATTTTTTTCCAAAACAAAAAAATACAGATTCGAATGTATCACGAAATGTCTGCGAAAATGGAATTAAATTATCACCCTTCATTTTTTCTTCTTTTTTCATGTTTTCATTCGTATTTCAGTTTTTTTTTCTTTTCTTTCTTTTCTTTTTTTTTTTCATTGTAAGTTTTCTATATTTTAGAGAAAGGAAGATCGATTTCATTTGATTTTTTTTTCTATTCTTTTTACTGAATTTTTTCCATTTCTTTATTTTTAATTTTTTTCTCTTTTATGTACTTCTTTTTTTCATTTCTTTTTTCTTCTCAAAAAGTCAATTATTTCAAATTTGAATATAAAAAAAATGCAAAAGACAAATCATTAAAGAAGTTTTAATCAGTAAGTATTTTAATGAATTCACAGTACCTAATCGTAGATGTTTTGTTTTTTTTTTCTTCATAATTACACGTTAATTATTTTTATAAAATTATAGTACTTATTCAATTTTCATTTTTTTAAAATAAATTATACAATGTCATTCAATTTTTTACAACTTTTTTCCATTTTTTTCAAGCGAATTATTTTTTGTATCAAAATTTACATAACTCTTGGCAAATTTTTAGTTTTTAATTTTCTTTAAATTTTTATTGCAAACAACAGCAAAAAAAATTATCGAAAATAAGAATTATTCAAGATCGATTAAATCCCACACACCGTTCATACATTGTTTTTTCAACCAAAAAAATGATAAAAACAAAAAAAAAATAGAAAAATCGTTCTTTAAAAAATGAAAGATTGGCTCGTTCAAATTTAATCACCTGTTTTCACGTAGAAATGCAATCCTCTCGCCAGCTTCTGCTGACAGACAGTTTTAGCACAGTATCCCTCCCCTCGCCACTTCTTAAATGGAATCCATATGAATGTACCTAAACATGGTATTCACATATCTACACCTCTCATAATTAACCTTTGATTCTTTCTACCTGAATCAACTGAAGGCGATTGAAAATCAGATTACTCCGATGTCAATACACCATTGTACGTACAAAACTTCGATAATTCGAAGTCGTTTTACCACTGAGGTCATTCTACATACACAAATATTGTGTTGACCACAAGACACCATTGTAATATTCTTAACGTTAATGCTTAAGAATATCGACGAACGTGAGAGTAAATTGATGTCCAAATAGAAGAGGAAGGGAGGAAATACCCGCCAAACTAATCCCAAAGCAAACAAAGGAGGCGAGAGTGCAAAAAGAAACATTATTGTTAACGGTGAAGTGATAAGCATTTAATACATTAAAACACGAGCTCATTTACAATCAAAATAATTTGTATAAATATGACCCAAATAGGTACTTACATGAATAGTTGAAAAATGAATGTATGTGCTTCGGAGTAGGGTTTTTCAAAATCTCGAGTATTTTTTTCGCATTTTTTTCTACTTCTTTTTCATTTTATTTTATTTTTTTAAAATGATTTTTCCAAGAAGTTGCCAAGAAAAATCAGAAAATCTATCGAATAGGTACTGGACTCATCAATGATACATCTTCAAAATCTATCTCACAAGATTCAAATTCCTATTCAATGAAAATTTCTTTGAAAAAAAAAAAATCCAGAGATACTACATAGGTATTAACATGGAGTATCTTCAATTTATTTTTATTTTTTTATTTTTTCAACAATCATTTTGTCTCCAAAAACCAAGAAGATGACAATTTTAATAGAAACTCTTCGCTTTCTCATATCGTTCTATATTTTTTTCTCTACATTTTTTAAAATAGATATTTAAAATCAGACCAAAAATTTTCTTTCAAAGGAGGTACAAAACAGTACATCTTTTCACAAATTTTTCACAACATTACAATACATGTTTTTTTTTTTGCTACAAGTAGGTGATTTCTACATAAGCCAATTTCTTTCTTTTGCATAATTTTTTTCTCTCTTATACTTTATTTCTCAATTTTTCATTTCAACTTTTCTCAAAGTTCTCAAAATTCAAATTCATTTGTTTTTCAAACGGATCAATTTCTCCCTAAAAATACAGAAAACTTTCAACATAAGTATTTTTATTTTTTATTTTCTACGTTTTTTTTTTTTTTTTTTTTTTTTCAATAATAAAAAGTTACTCCGAGACCCATTTTTTTCGTCTCACCCAATTTTTTTATACTTTCCAGTCAGAATTTCTACTGTCTAAACAGACTCAAATTTTATTGCATGATGAGTTTCTTTCAGTAGGTAACTAAAATAAAATACACTGGTGAACATCTAGATGAATAGAGCAGGTAAGCAGTAATTTGTCTATGTTGTGAATTTTTCGCATTCCCTTTCCTTCAATGCCAAAAAAATCAAAAAAAATATCGTATTCAAACTTTTTTAATGCTTATAAGTTTTTTAACATTTGTTTTCCTGTCTTTCTTTCTTTCTTTCTGAAGAATTTTTACAAATCAATTTTCAAACCTGAATAATATTCATTTTTAATTTTTCAAAACAAGTTTTCATCTCGATTTGCCAATTACAAATCAAATTAATTTTTAGGAACAAATCATTTTTCTTCACATTGCTAATGCATTTTCTAATGACAACATATTTTTTTTTTCAAATTCAGCAATTTTTTCAATTTTATGAATTCGGATATTTTTTTAGGAGAAATAATCTGTTTCTAGAGGAACTACAAATCACATCTTTTTTTAAAATCTATTTTCATTTTTTCTATGTAGTTTTTTTTTTTTCGAGTTTGGACAACTATATTCATCAGGGCAGGCTGCTATTTTTCAACATATTCGCTACCTACCTGACTCTATTCTACGAAAAATCACAGCACTTCGCCCCCTTCACATGTAATACCTAAAAACTACGCCCTCATTTTTTCCTATACAACAAAAAGTCAAATTTCCAAAGCAGCGGTTAAATGCAGGACAGCCTGAGTTTTTCTGTGCCTTCTGACGTCTTGTTTTTTTCTCAATATTTACGTTTTTTTTACATTTTTTTACTAATCTTCTTGCTTTTGCTGCCTTTGCTCTCTTACTTTTATAATTTTTACGATTTAATCTATCTAAAATCTCTCTTGTATTTTAAAATGTCTTTTCATTGCGCTCATTGTGAAAAGCAATACAAATACAAATGCGATTTAAAAAAACATATTGTTAATAATCACTGTTGCTCGTCAGGTATTTTTTACTCTTCTTATTTTTCCTGATATTCAGATCTATTTATTTCGTAGTATTGCCTTCACAGTTGTTCTCTTCTACATTTCTATCTTACTAGCGGATGTGTTTTATGTTTCACTCACCTGTTAATCTCTTCATCTTATCCCTCCACAGATAGTTCTAAAAAGAAAAAGCGAGCGAAGATCAGAAGAATTATATGCGCTATATGCGAAAAAGATTTTGCTTTTATGAATGATTACTATGAACATCTAAAAATAAATCATGATATATGTGTAAACGTAGAAGAAAAGACCTTTGATTCAAACGATGGTAAGGTCTCTTAACCCACATTTCCTTCTTCCTGATGTTTGGTAGTTTAGTAATATAATAATTATGTTCCTGCAATCTACATTACTTCAAACATTTTATAATTATTCAACAGATTTTTTAATTTGGAAACAAAAAACAGAAAATGAAGCATGCTGCGACTATGTTGCGCTTTCAAAGAAGAAAAAACGAGCTGGTGGTTCTATAGTCAATTGGTTTCACTGCCACCGATCATACCATTTTCGCCGAAACAAGCCTAAGCCTATCAAAACTAAATCTAGAAAATCTAAAAGTCTTGGTACCAATAAAATCGGATATACTTGCCCATCGCAAATGAAATATACTGAACAGGGTAATAAGATCCATGTATCTTATTGTGGTACCCATCTTGGGCACAATGGGGAGCCAGCTCGGATGAGACTGAACCAAAATATTCGTACAACTATAGCTGGTACATAAGTTTGCTATCTACATCATCCCATCTTAAAACATTTTTTTTTTTTTTTTTTGAATTCAATATTTCATTCATCGGCAATAAATGATTACATTAATTACATTTTATTTATAGGAAAATTGGCAGATGGTGTTCCAGTTAAACGAGTACTCACTGACATTCGTAAACAGCTTTCATCAGAGGATGGTCCAGTCACACGTCTTCATTTACTGTCTCGGAATGATACACACAATATCAAAAGAAGTTTTGATATCCACTGCCCAATTCGAAGGCATACTGATGATTTTGCTAGTGTCAGTTTAATAGTAAACGATCTGAAACAACTGGAAGATGATCCTATACTGATGTTTAAAAAACAAAAAGAAGAATACCCCGGATTAAAAGCTGATGATTTTGTCTTGATTATGCAAACTAAATTTCAAAGGAAAATGCTGCAGAAATTTGGATCTCAAATGGTTACTATCAATGGTACCCATGGAACGAATAAATACAAATTTCAGCTTTACACCTTACTGGTTCTAGACGAGTGGAACGAAGGTATTCCCGTAGCTTTTTGTATAAGTAATCGAGAAGATGAGCAGATTTTCCGAATATTTTTCGAAAAAATTAAAGAAGCAGCTGGAATCGTATCTACAGAGATATTTATGAGTGATGATGCCCCTGCATTTATCAACGCATGGGAAAAAGTAATGGGAATGCCGAAACGAAGACTGTTGTGCCTTTGGCATGTACATAGAAACTGGACATTGAACCAAAGTAAAATTAATAATCCGAAAAAACAGAAGTTGATAATGACCTTATTACGAAGTATGTCAGAAGAACTAGATGAAGAGAAATTTAAACGAGAGTACGAGCATATGCTGTCACAGCTGCATGAAGATGAAGAAACTGTCGAATTTGCGTTATATTTACAGCGTCAGTACTCTAATAAAGTAAATGCATGGGCTCGCTGTTTTAGAAAACATGTGCCAGCACATACTAACATGCATCTCGAATCATTACATCGTGCAATGAAGTACTATTACATGGATGGACAAACATGCATTCGTCTAGATGAATCAATAGATGCACTTCTGAATATAATTCGAGATAAAAAATTCGATCGTTTGCGAAAATTCTGTAAAAATACACCTTACAAGAAGCAAAAACAAACTGAAGAACGGCACATTAGAAGTATTGACTTTTTAAATGCAACAGAAACAAAGATCAACATGCACGAAGATGAAAATTCTTGGATCGTAAATGATAAATACGTAGTTACTCGAATTCCAGATGTCCCTCATATCTGCTGCCGGCGAACTTGTGAAAAATGCGCGATTTGTATCCATATGTACTCTTGCAACTGCATTGATAACTCAATCAGTTATTTCATTTGCAAACATATTCACGCTTGTGTAATGAGGTATACAGTGCCAACAAATTTAGAAATCGCCTTACCAATACCAGAAGTAGACGTAGAAATTGGATATGAAACAGATATACCACGAACAATCTATCGAAATGAAGATACCTACGACTTGGAAAAAGAAATGAACTTGAAAAATGATCTCATTCAGGGATTCATACAAACTCGTAAACTAGGAGGTTCGGAAGATTACAAAACAATGATAAAATTACAAGACAAAATGATAGCTTTATACCAGTCAATGGATAAGCCAAAATGCGTAGATAAGACGACAAAAGTACAGAAGCAAAGCTTTTTTCCAACAAGGAAATGCACCAAAAAAAGCAAGCCAACCACATCATTACCGTATGTGTCCAATGAGCATAGACAAATCTTGCAAAATGGTCTTCTAAGAGGAGAAGAAGAGGCAGTGAATGTTCACGTAGATAATGATCACGAGTATTATATAGCTGTTTCAGCTTCAGCAGATCAATAAAATAAGATCGAGAATACAAGCCACAGAATATTTATTATTAAAAATATTATAATAAATTAAAATAAAAAAAACGTATCCAAAATAGCGTATGTAAGAACTCTTTTCAGCAACAGAGCAATATCAGAGATAGCAAAGAAAGATTCTTATCAAAAAACAATAACAAAAGGCACAGAGAGAGAGGCAGAAAAAAACTCAGGCTGTCCTGCATTTAACCGCTGCTAATTTCCAAGGCAATTTCCCTCCCAGCCAATTTTCAACTTCTGTTGAACGATACGAAATCAAACCCGACACTTAAAAAAGCCATTCCCAATCAAATACATAAAACGTTAATAAACTTTGAATATCCTCAATTTTGGTATCGATAACATTCCATCATCGCAAATCTATCGAAAGAACCCCCTACGTAATCGTTACAAATTACCATTTCGATTTTCGAAAAGTCAAATAAAATTGGCGTATATAAATATAACACGCCTACACAACCGCCGTCTGAGCCGAGAGCTCGTATACTTATCAACGATATGGCGTCTGGTATAGGTACTCGACGATGAAGCGCGAAAAACCCCACCTTAATAACCCACCATCGGGACGACGCAAACCCCATAACCGTGATTCAATTACCTAACACAAGATTTTAATCTCGAGCACCTATATCTTAGGTGTAATACTGGAAGCGATAAAAAGAAGAGAGAGAAACGTAGAAATTGAGACAGGCATCTTACGAGTATACAGCACATCTGCACGTTCGGTAGGTAGGTAAGGTATAAGTCGGCTTACTCATCGACGATGTGCGAACTCATCTCGAAACGCGAACACGAAAA